>NW_024501459.1:12001092-12221092 GCF_017590055.1 Onychostruthus taczanowskii
TTGCACCTTGTGCATTTTGTACAAAAAGTCTCTGTTTCCTAGTTACCGTTACAGACTGTATCTAATGATGTGGAAATATGACAACATGAACACATGCACTGACAAATTTCATAACTTTGGCTCTTAAATAAGATCGTTTCTGAGGAAAAAATATTCTGATTCTTCATCTGTGCACATAGTTTTGATATTTAATATGTTGGAACATAATTCGGAAGATATAATGTGGCAACACACTGTTCAAACAGGTCTCTACCGAGGCAAAATGATTATTGATGCCAATTATGACAATTTGGCTCAGTGTTTCCATAGTTGGAATATGAGCTACAGTCGTTTTATAGCTGAAAAAATTATCAGTGATAATTGACCGTGAGTCTTGAACAGGCAGCTTATCCAAGTTCAGTTCAGACAACAAAGGTGCAGAGGAGCCAAAGAGATTTAAGTCCTCAGTTCAATGTGTCATACCCTCCCTGACATCACTTTATTTTTTAACCATCATCCAATGGACCGTATAAGATATATAGGGGTTGATGGCTTTGGCTGCCGAATTTATGAGTAGAATCTCTTGCTGAATTGTCCCATAATTGGGTTCTTAAAATAGATTTTCTAAGGTAAGTGCAGTTGTAGTTGTGTATTGTATCCAAGTTCAGATTTTTTTCATAAAAGTGAACCAGACACAGAAATTTATAGGAAAAAGTATAATGGCCAGTAATTAATAATGATCATATAGATTAAATGTCATAATTAGACTGACAAGACTAAAAGTCCAAAAAGGCAATAGAATTTTATGACATTTCATTAATACTGAATTTAAGCCTTTCATTCCAGCATACAAGCTGGAATATATTTTTATTTAGAAATATTGCAAGGTAAATTAATTTATTTCAAAATTTTTACAGAGATTAAACACTCTATAGGAAACACTCTATAGTACTACAGCTGATATTTTTGTTTAATATATTAATAATAATTAATTTTGTTATTAAAATAATTCAGTTCTAGTTCAAACTTGTGCCTTATTCACATCTGCATTTTTGTAATTATCTAGAAATTATTACTCCAAGTTTAGAATATTTTTTTTGTACTTATTTATTGGTTATAAAGTGGGTGAGGAATTTATTTTTAGAGAAAATGAATATGTTGAAATATTTCACTAATTTTGTTTAAGTAAAGATATGATTGAAAGCAAAAAAATAAAATTTATGTGAAAAAAACTAAAAAATTAAACCCAAAGAATGGAAGTGTTGGACATTTTGATACAGATATACAAATAAAAGTATGGTAACTTCCATGACAGAGTAGATAGTTATGTCTGTTCAGGTTATGGCAGTTACCAATGTCCTTGAAGTATATATCTGATATACCTGAAGTCATGCTGGAAAGCATTACCAATGCATTTGATATGACTTGGAATTATCTGGCAGTGTTAATTTCTTTCAGTGGTTTTGTAACTACTCATCTGCATTTGGTATAGCTTCTGCAGGGTGGAATAGGAATACATACACCGAAGTATAACAAAAGGAGGAGCTAAGAGAACAGAGCTGGGGAGAAAAAAAGGCTTTCTGAGTGTGAAGTGGACTTGATCTCTCTCAGGGACACTCCTCTCAAACCACTTTGTGTCAAGAAACTAGCATGGGTGAAGTTCTCAAGTTCTGCAGACAAACACATCACACTCACATCCAAAGCCCTATAGTGGCATTCAATTGGTGCACCTGTATTTGAATTTTTCCCCTCAAAGTACCTGAAATAGACTAAGAGAAGATTTTTTTTTTTCCTCATCCCTTCCCCCTTCTCCATTTATCTTTTAATGGCAGCACAGAGAGGGAAGAGAAGGGAGGAAGGGAGGTGACAACAGTAGGAGGGGGTTGCAGGCTCTTTAGGATTGCAAGCAAAGGTTCATTCATGTACGTTTATTCCACACACACAAAAAAAGAGACTATTCAGCCACTTTGAATAGATCATCATAACTGCTTGTCTGGTCAGCTTTCTCCTTAGAGTTTCAAGTTATAGGGGTCGATGTGTAATCTAGGGGTCTTGTCTAGCTGCCTCTATTAAAAAGTGCAGCACTCAATGCCAGCTGCACTAAGCGGGGTGCCTCTATCTGTAATAGTGCCATCAACAATTCTGAAGATGTACTTTGAGTGCACACAGGATAGACAGACAGTCTGATACAGCTCTGACATTTCCAGAGCTGGCCACAGCTGATTTTATGCTAAATACACTAATCTTTTACATCAGTCCTTTAATCAGGAAGATATTCACTCATTGATACGCTCCTAGTTGAAGGAAATTAAGTTGGCTTTGATAGTCCTTTTTTCTCCTTCTGTAATAATTAGGAAACAATCCAGAGTTTAACTCACACAGCAGCACCAAAGGGTATTTTGAGGTAGGGTGTATTCTGTCATTAGTTTGCTAGATTTTTTTTCCTCTTTTTGTCTCTTTTTTTAGAGAATGAAATATTAGTTGTATTTCATTGGGTGATTAAATACAAGAAATACATTCATGACTCTGCTTGTCTTTTTTTTTTTTTTTCCTCAGTGGGATGTGCAGGAAAGGAAGACTGGTGCTAGAAAGTGCATTCCCTCTCTTGAAAGAGAGGAATTCTCTCTCTCTTTTGAAACAGGGAAGAACACAATAAAGTGGGCAGAATCTGAAGCTCTAGGAAGCCTAGTCTAGGTGTCTGAGGATCTGGAGGCATTAATTTTAAAGCAATGCATGTTGCTGTCCTTTGTCAGCATAGGCGCATTTATTACTGTTGGCCACAATGCCCTTCTCATCTACTCACCTGAATAAATCTAAAAAGAATGGAGGAAACTAATTGCTGCTTGAATCAAAAAGTCTCATGTAAATTTGCTCTTTGTGATATATACCATAGATGCAGAATACGCTGTGTCCTTCTCTTTTCACACACCTTACATCTACACTCAATGTGCATTATTTACTTAATCATCGAGTGAAAAGCTGCCAAGGACAGATGTTAAAAGCGAGGAAGACAATCAGAGTTTTTCCTTTTTCCAGGTTCTCATTTCTGTTTCCTTTGCTCCTCTCTCTGAAGGCTTAAGACTGAAAGCAGCAGACCTATGTTATAAAAGCTCTCAGGCTTGGAGGCTGAGAAGAATGTGGAAACTAATAATGACATGGCCTTCAGTGCTTTGTTTGCAGTGAACAGAAACAACAAAAGATTCTTCCAGTGATCTAAGCCTGCTTGAAACACAGTGCCATTTCTTCCCTTGAGATGTGAAGTAAGGAGTGTATTGAGAGTATGTTCTTCCTTTTTAGACTACTAAGGTGTTTGAAGCCTAGGACAATTTTAAAACTTGAGACTACAGCATCTCATCTGGATCCAAATAAATTTGGCTTTTCCCTCTGTCCTCCAGCCTGATGAGATAAGAGATAAGAACTCCAGAGATAAGAACTAAGGCAATTCTACAGCTAATAGCTGCAACCAAATACTACTGACCTTTATCTTTTTCATGTTGATCCACAAGAACTTGGCAAGGCCAGGGTTTGGGGTTTTTTTAAGGAACAACATCAGAGTAAAACCATGATGTTTATTCTTTATAAAATAATACCGAATTTTGAGCTTTAGAGGATCAGGAACAGGACTCTACAGAATATTTTCCGCAGAGGAATTCTTTACATCTCATTTCAAGACGGCATTTGTAGACAAAATGATCAGATACACTGCTAGTCCTCAGTGTGCTGGAAGGAGAACCAAGTCTTGGGGAAAAAAAGTCTTGATACTCACTCAATTTCTGCCAGGGTTCATAGGAACTTGGGAAAGGAAAATATAGGTCGCAGTATCTTTGTAAATCACTCACATGCTTGCTCGGAACTGTCTTCTATGTTTTCTCTTTGTTTTGCTAAAGTTCTCCAACTCTGTTCTATGCAGCAATATGATTTTTCAAGTAGGAAGAGAAAGCTTCTTGTCCTTGTCATTAAGAAATTACATAAATCTCTTCCTTCCTTCCTAGCCACCTTCTATTTTTACTGGATATGTCTCTAACATTTTTGCTCTGCTACATTTTAGTGTTTTATTATTCTCTTTCCTTCTTTGTCTTCCCCAAACTGCTTGTCTGTTTCCTTCATATTATGCTTTACTGTTTTATTAAATGGGGTCTACCTCTATTATTCTCCAAATTAAGGTCTGAACTAATAAACAAATATCTGTGCAGTGCTGAGTGGTCAAAAAGATAAATGTGAATATAGAATTAGACACTTCACAGGAATGCTTCTTAGCCACAAGGGTTATATGGTAGGTGCAGAAAAATAAATAAAGACAGGAAAAATAATAAAAAGAAAAATAGCTTAAAAAGTGGAGTGCTTTATGTACCACTTTGGAAAACTGCAGGAAAATCTCTCTTTTCATGCTTTTATTTTGCAGTGTTGTTGATTATTTGATCTTATTCTTTGACAAAAGATATCATTTAATAAAAAATATATTTTTAAGGTATTACTGCTCCCCCAGTATAACCACACAAAAACCATGGGAGTAGCTTTACCATTTACATCTTAAAAAAATGTATTGTGCATTTCCTTTCATATCACCCCCCTGTGAGAGAGGGATCCAATAGCTGATTGGATTACTATTAGCCCTCAGGAAGTAAGAGAACTTTGATGCCGTTCCAGACTCCTTAAACATAACTACAATTTTTATTTGTTAGTTCATTTAAAAGAGAAAAAAAAAATAAAAATAAAAATAAAAGTCTTTGTGAAATAACCATTTAACCATTTATGTTTATGAAAAGGAAAATATTTAGTTAAGAAATCTTTTTTGAAGGTAGTATTGCACTCAAGGGTACATCTCAGACCAGATCATGAATGTCAAATTTTAGTCTGACTTTGTGGCAACTCAGAAGCTGACTGCAGGTCTTACTGAGAAATGCATTTACCACATATATCTAAATTAAGAGATGAAGCAATGCCAATCTGAGAATTATTAATAATAGATGATTAGTAAAATCTATGGGGATGGGGTTTTTTCCTCTTTTCCTACAATCAACAGGGTCATGGTAACAATATTGGGCTTTTTTGCCTGGAGGAATGTATCTCACATATTCTGCTAATGTTTCTTGAAATGTCATAAAGCAAACTGTTTTGTTGCTGGTGAGGGTAATTTTTTTTAAGCACAGAAATTTGAAAATCTTCATTCCTTGTGCTGCAGATTAGGAATGTCAGGTAACGTTTATATACTCTGGATTGAGGTGGGCCATTGAAAAAAATATTTATTTTTTTATACATTCTTCAAGATAAATCAGAGTTCCTTCCCTGACCATCACTGAACACCAAGACCATTTGTGCTTTTCCTTCTCCCTGACATTAGAATGGATTGTTTTGTGTTGAAATACTTTATGTCATTTCCAGTTACTCCTGCCCTGAGAAACAGAGACAGTTTTTTACAAGGCTCTGTATTTTAAAATGTCATTTCACACTATGGCATGAGTTTGTTTTGGGTTTTTATGGAGTTAGACCATGAGTTTATCCAGAGGCCTAAGTTAATGAAAAAGGTTCTCTCATTAACCATTGTGTGTTTGTGGAAGCAAGTGGCTGATGTCCTCACCAGGCTACACTGCCTGTCTATTGATTTTTCTTGACAAATTTAAGGTATGTTTTTGACCTATAAAAAACAAAATGGCATGAGACTTTCACAACAGCTGCAGGCATTTGAGGGACTTGAACTGATATCTTGAAAATCTGAGAGGGAAGACTGGCAGTAGAGTTTCCCTGAAGGTGCCTTCAGCTGTGAACTTATTAAAAACGTCTTTGTAGACCTTCAGGGTACTCTGTAAGGCATTTCTATTTTCTTTTGCTTTTGTAAGAGAGGGAGGATGTTGAAAGGCCTCCTACTATTTTAGATAAGCAGTCTTTAATAGAAAATTTGTGAAAACAATTTCAGGTAAGTTCTTTTACAAATATGTGTCAAAAGCAAAATTAGGTGGTTTATAGTGGTACTTTACTCGAAAACACATTTCAGGATAACTGTCTGCTGTTTGTCTTGATGCTATGCTGCTGTTTATGGAGAGATGAAAAAAGAGGTAAGGAAAATCTTCCCCATGTTTGGTGACTGATAAAACTTAACTGTTTTGGGTTGTAAGAACTTAAAGTGGGCTTGGCAGGCCGTGGATTTGCTGACTCCTCTGGAGTGCTGTGTATTGACCCATTTAATAACAAGAATAGGATAGTCTTTCTGAGGATGCCACTCTATCAAAAGGAGAAGGCAAGCGATATGTCTTGACATTGCATTTTTTTAAGAAATGTAAAGAGATGTATTGGGGAAGAAGGAAACAGAAAAGGCAAAAAAGCTTCATCTGTTTTTTCTTCAACAGAAAGGCAAATTTCCAAGAAATAGTATCATAAAGTCACTGCTCATTTCACAGACAGATTGTTTAGGCAATGGGAGGGGGAGGACGTGCCTGTGGTTATCTGTAGGTAGATGGATGGTAATGTGAACAAATGGGAGAAGCATATATAACAAATACAAAAGAGAAATAGTGGATATAATAAAAGGAAGAAGATGCAAGGAGATGAGGAGGGAAAGGACTAATCAATATATCAAAGGAAGATATTTATGGTAGGAGAGAGAAGTGTACAAGAAGAATGAGAAGCTACAAAAAAGTGAATATAAAATAATTTCTGTTATCTAATGAGTTAGATTGTTTGTTAGTTTAATGTTGTTAGAGAAGTGATGCTATTAAATATATTGCACAATAGCAGAGTAGATGGTGTAAATTGTCCCTTTCTTATGTTTGGGGTATTTATTTTGAGTCTTTTTGGGTCCAGTGGCAATGGCCATAGTAGAAAGAAATATGGCAGGATGACTTTTTCACAGAGATTGCTATGGGTATTCCCTGGACTAGCTGGTGTCAGGTAAACCAAATCAATAACTATCAGTCATTTTACAAAGGCCAAGACCTCCCTCGGGGATATGCAAATTATTAGGAATTATTTGACCTTCTTTATTTTCACCAATAGGTGGCAATATTATTTTTTATTGACCTCCATAATGATCTGTTATCCTAAATTTTAAATAATCATCTCCGAGTTAATTATAACATTTTTAAAATTTGTCCTACTCCACGTGTATTGAATGGTAAGAAGTGAAAATATATTCATAATTTTCCAAGTAATTCAATCTTGTTTTAAGGAAGTTAAAAGTGAAGGGCAAGGGATGTGAGAACTTCTACCATGTCATCAGAAGCCTATCCATAATGTTTTAGTAGTCCAGCAACTCTTTTCTGCTTTTCAGTCCAGCTCTTATTTCCTGTCGTTATGGTAGTGTTTGCTTTAATATTTTATGGTTGTCCTTTTTAGGTTTCCCAATTAATTTTTCTTTTCAAATGTGTACTTGGAAATTGTAGATTGTATGTGTAACATGAAAGAACTAAACTCCTGCTTTACCATTTTTCAGTGTTCTTGTTTATATGTGCTCTGTATTCTTAATCATCTTATTTGTTTTTCAGGATGAATTTTTCTTCGCATGTTACCAACTTAAGGATCAGAGTTTTCCTGAGGCTATTGTCAATATTTGGTAGTGTTTTTCGTTGAGTTTTAGTCAATTGCCAACACTCGACTTTCTAGAGCAATGTTGATATGGATATAAGACGTGACAGAGGTACTGTAGGTGCATCTTCATTTTCAAACTGAATTTATTTCTCTCTTAAGTTGTATTTCTCTCCACACCCCTAAAATTTCTTCCATTCTCTCAGGAGTTAGAAATCAATATTTTTACATGAAAAGGCCAACAATCTTGTTATTCTTGTTATCCAAAACTAACACAGAGTTAATTGGAAGTTTTGACTGAGTAATGACTAAAGAATTTGGCTCACAACAAAGACAGTACATGAAAATGTATTTTCTTTAAAAGAAGAAGACTCCATCTGAAACAATACAATAGCATTTTTCAGTAAAATGAACTACTTGAAAGTGATATATTGTAGTGGTTTTTGTTGCATTGTCTTATCCTTGGACTGATGTATGGTAGCAGTTAAAATGATAGTCAAAACAGGAAATGTACAGAACCAGAAAGTATCTAGAAAAACTTTGCACAGAGTTTTTATGATTGCTTGTCTTGCCTTTGTTTACAAGCTCTTATTCATTATCCAGTTTTCTTTGTCTCTTGAAATTCTCTACAGCATTTCTGATGGATTAGTAGCAGCTCACATTGAATGTGTCGCACAAACATCAGTAATATCAGTACTTTCTTTCATCCCAGCCTGAAAGTCATGTGAGGTTCATCAAATCTCAGTTTACTTGAAATCCTTGGTGAATCCTTGGTGAATCATTCAGCAGATGACCCATGAAAAAGTTAGTGAGTAGCACACTATTTATGTTAAAACTAGTCAAGCTCAGAGAAATCACCCTATTCAAGGGGGGAAAAATTAAAATAAAAAAGGAAAAGGAAAAAAGTGCATAAGGACTTCTACCAGAAAAAATGACAGATTTTATAAGTAGAGATGGCACAACTGCTGCTTAGCTCAGATACTTCTCTATCTGTGAGATGTTTCTGGTTCTCAGGCTGGCTGGAAGTTTGTACCTTCTTCTCTCCTGTCTCTAAGAATCAGCCTTGAAACTAATTCTTTTCACTGCTGTATCACTTATATCTGGTATAAGCTGAGCTGATGTGAAGCACTCCCAGTACAGTTTCTCTGAGGTACAAGGTACTGCTGTGCCTTAACCATGACTGAATAGTAGCTTTTTAATGGCTGCTGTTGCAGCTGAATCAACAAGCAATAAGCGAGCAAAATTAAAGGTATTAATCTTTGATCTTGTGGGTAGTTTTGGTTTTGCCACCCATGATGATGCCAGTAAAAAACAGACACACGAAACTCAATGTCAAAGCCTCTAGCTGTAACTGTTTAATTAGTACTTCAGTTACTGTTTAATTAGTGTGTGACCACAATGTGTACAGTGTTTCTGATGCTAGCTGAAGGGTCCTTACTAGTCTTTTAACTTCAATTTTTAAGCCTGAGTTTCTCTCAGAAGGCAGTGGGGTGCCTTAAATTGAAGCTGACGACTTTTTGTATGTAATAGCTCAGTCCAAATGAGTACTAAAGACTGGATAGGAGTACTGTAAGGGAACCGACTTGCAGGGAAAAGGATCTGTACTTCATTTGGGGCAGATTAAAGAGAAAAGTTTCCAAATCCACCACATCTCTATGTAGTGAAGTCACAAATTAAAACAGGATCAAGAATGATCTATGAAGAATATCTTATGACTTTCCTAACTAATTGAAATATAAAGGGTTCCTGGAATCTGAAGAAATATCTGAGCTATTCTTCTGTCTCCAACAGAATGGGACAGGGGTGTTTAGAAACAGGGGTGTTTACAAATATTAGGCACAGAGTGTATGTGAAGTCAGCCTTGCTTTGGAAATTCTTCCCAGCTAGTAGTACTGCTTCCCTGACCAAAAAAAGCACACAATAAATGCATCAACCCCAACAGGTCAAAATATCCACAACTGCATGATTTCCCTATATATATATGTATGTGAAATTCTGCTTCTTGTTCTCAAATTGATTATTTTTTTTTACTGTCAACAGCTGGATCTTAAGCTGAGTGTTCAAGAATGTATTTGCTCTTCTCTTCTCAATATGTGAGCATCGGTGTTAATTTCTGAGAATCACAATGAGAATATGATCTTGCACTAAGATTTGCCAGATCTGAGAGAAGTTGAACTGAGGATTTTCCATATTCATGTTATGGAGATCAGTTTCGGGCTGGTTTCCCTCTTCCTGGAGCATTCAGAGGATGGGCTGATACATAGTTACATCACGTTTCAGGTGTCCAAGTGTAAAAACTTTCTGGGCATCTATACAGATGATGTAAATGAATTATCTCCAAAATTACAATGTCTGTATTTAACCTTCTGCCACCTTCACCAGGCTGGGAGTATTCCAGGACAGCCCAGGACACCAGAAAGGTCCTCTACCCCACTTAGTTCAGGAGTGGGAATGCAGGTCTTCTCCTCTGCTCTAGTTTTACATCTGTGACAAGATGGAATCTCTACGATTCCCCTCAGCACCATTAAAAAAGGGCCCATCTTTGTCTATGCTGAAAGTCATCTCTATTCAAAGAAAATTAAATAAAGAAAGTAATGACAAACTTTAAAAATAATTTTTAATACCTTAAGATCTGTGTCAGCTACATTCCTAGACTTTTTTAAAGAAACGTATGTCAGGCTTTTATGAAATCAGAGGTTTCTGAATTTGGCTGTTAGTGCTTTATACAATAAACTTTTCCTAAAAATGACGAATCACTAGCAGATGTTTTCTATTACCATAGTGTAGCTTTGTTATAATTCACTAGAATTGGTTTGATTTTTGCCATTTTCAACAACTTTTTTAGTGTGTTTATAAAGCTAATAAAAATATTTATCGGGTAGAAAACGTTACTATGCCACATCTCTACTGAAAAATTAGTTAGAAGAGTAGGGTACATAGTCTTCTTTAAAAATTATGACAAATATCAGTTTTATATAAATAAAGCAGTTTCAAACCCACAGCTTCTTGAAATAACAACTTCTAGTATAATTAAACTTTAAAACAGAATGGAAATCTGGCATTGAAAGAAAGAGGGTAATGTTTCATTTCCAAAGAATGCTGCTTTGAAAATTTGGATTCAGCTGCACATTTACGCTTGATACAGTTCAAGTTATAAAAGGTAAAATATATGAGTTTGAACATTAGGTTAACTCCTCAGCTTCACTAATTTTAAAACTATTCAGCTTCTACATATAGAAATGGTAACAGTAAGCCCATTTCCTTTTTTTTTTTTTTCTGATGGAGGACTGACTGGAAGCTGAAATGATCTGCACAGCTTAGAAAAACCTTAGCAGGAGAGATGAGAGTCTTCAAGTGACCCAGAGGATGAGCTCTTTCCAGGCTGCTGTTCTGAAGGCATTCAATACCATTGTTAAGAAGATTTCTAAATTGCCAATATGCATTTTCCAGATCTTATTAGCATCTCATTACTTATATTTAAACTACAGAATCAGTCATTATACTAATGGTATTTTACTCCTTCATCACTGGTGTTTACTCCCCTCAAATATTTGTAGACTGTTATTTTTCCCTCTTAGTCATCGTGACAGCTGGGCAAATACCTCAGAAAATTTTTGCAAATATTTGTGGAGTTCTGAAATGAAGACTCATATCCTATTTTATTAAGCCATGGTGAACTTCTTCTTCATTTGAGAGAAGAGAGCAGCTTTTCAATAACACTTTCTTCCATATATGTTAGAGTTATATGTATTTATGTATTTTCTGCAATGCGTCACATTAACACATTACAGGGCTTGTTTTTTTCCTTAGACACTTAATTTTGTGAATAATATTTATTTCCCTCCTTTTCTGATTTTTTTTTAACTTCAGACTTCTGAGAATTTTACAATGTATACAAAGCCTCCTTTCCCCTACAACTCCTGGAATCAACAGGCAATGCTGTTAAGCCCCATTTGGAGGTGGTTTTAGCCCTTCAAGTAACTAGTCAGTAAATACCTAAAAGCAACATATGCAGTTGCAGAATTTCTGATCAGAAGTGTGTGTTTCTGTGTGCAGGCAGAATTCTTTGCTATAAAAGAAGTCATGAAGACATAGCACTGAGTGTGATTACCCTAAACCTGCTAAGCAGTTTTTTATTTCTGCACCTATCTGTGATATGATATGATGTGATTAACTTGACTGTAAATTTGTACCTGATTCAGTTCAAAATACAGTTCAGCATGTGATATTAAATTATATAAACAGGCTCCAGGGGGGGTTATTATTTTTTTAATTTTATTTGTAAAATATTTGATTTGCATAACTACACATGGTGAATACTAAGCCCCAGGTGAGATGACTTAATGCAATTCAAAAACAAGACTCTGCGTGCCAAGAAATGCTCTGTATTTTATATTAAGAAAATTAAAATAGAGAAAGTATGTTTGTGTGTGTCTACATATGTATGTGTGCATAAAAGTGGGGGTAGTGCAGCAAGCCTCCAGCTCTATTGTATTGTGTTTAGTTTATTTGCTTTGTGAGGACTCAACATCCCCATCATTTTTTGTATTTTCTCGATTCTGGAACACTACCTATTTCCACCCTAAAGCAAAATCTAGCTACAGTCCAATAGTTTCAGCTCTGAAATGTATTGTGTCATGCTCAACAGTGAGGATCACATCAAGTGCCACTCTCCACAGTGAAGAGAGCAGTAAAACACAGAACTCCCGGGGCTTATCTTTTTCTCCAAAAAAATATTGAATTTCTATCTGTGGCCCACAGCCTTCCCTTTCAAATCCTACTGATGCCTCTGGCAGGAAGGTCTGGTAGCAGGAACGCAGTCTAAGCAGAGGCTTAGCACAAAACCTGCTCCTCTTTGGCAGGCCGCTATCTTTTCTGGGGGGTGAGGGGAATTAAAAGTTCCTAAACTGTTCTTACTAGTTGAAGGATTGTCTGGTGTTTTGGTATCAAATTGATACCAAAACACTGGGAGATTTTATTTTCTTTTTTTTTTTCATTTCTTTTCCCCATAGGAAAATCAATGTCCTGGAAAGTATTTGTAGTCTTGTTAACATAATGACACTGTACTGCTGTTAGTACATTGCATCAGTATTGTTTTGGCATAAATGATGGAATGATAGTAACATGATATAGATTTATAACTTTCACAAATTGGCACTTGATATCATGCTAATTTCTTTAGATGAAGTATTTATGGGTAATATTTAGATTATAGTTTTCTGTAATATTTTTTGAAAGTAAAATGTGCTTGAATCTCTAGGTGCATGGACACACACTCTTGCTTTGCTATTGAATTCCACTCTCTGTTCCCTCAAAGACACTTTACTACCCAAGTAATTGACGAAAATTTTTATCCAACCACTAGCAGTAAGTGCAATGACTTTAAGATGCTTGCCTGAGTTTCCTCAGCTTCTGCTGGCAACCAGGTGGGAGAGTGCACATGCTCAGCTGATTTCCAGTAGTTATAGCAGCAATTTTAACCTCTTCAACCGTGGTCATTACTAACAGCAAATCTGTGAGCACTCTGTATTGGCCCAGGAGTGAAACTGTCATTGAAGCATAGATTGCTAAGCTTAGAACAGACCTCCAGGACTGTTGAGTTTAACTGCTAACCCAGCGCTGCTGTGATCACCACCATACCATATCCCCAAGTTCCATGTCCACACATATTTGAAGATTTGCAGGGATGGTGATACCACCACTTCCTTGGGTATTTTGTTCCAGTGGCTACTACCCTTTCACTGAAAACATTTTTCCTAATATCTAAACTAAACCTTCCCTCATGCAGCTTCTAGCCATTTCCTGTCTCCTTGTCCCTTGTTACCTCAAGGAGACCAGCTTCCACCTCACTCAAATCTCCTTTCAAATATTCCACTGCCTCCAGAAATTTAGAAAAATGAATATGCTTCTTAGTCTGTTTTACTATGTTTTCCTCAAGAATGCTGCTGTAGACCAGGAAATCTGGTCACCACCCAGATCACACTATTTTGAGCAGTCTGTCTTTCATCTCACCCGGCAGGAAAGTCAAACTCCACTTCACTTCACTTGTATGCACATGCGATTAAATTCATTTAAAACAGGTTTTTTTATCATATCTAAATTTTTATTAATGTAGTTATTATTTAAAAAAATAGGGAAGGTAATAATAAAATTATTTTATTATGTGAGGTTAACTTTCCTTTTTAGAAAATTATACTTTTTGATACTATGTTTTCAAATGTTGTGGGATACCAACTTCTGCAACTTTTTCATTTGACATATCATTGGGTTTTTAATTTTAGTGGCTTCATAATACTGATTTGGTGTCACAATGCACAACTACAACACACAACTCTGATGAAGCTCTCTGAGTGCAAAACTGTCTAAAGCTGATAATTTCAAGCCAAAAGTCTTCCTCTTCCAGAGTCAGCCCCAGTAAGTGACATCTTCAGAGCAAAGATACACAGAAGAGCAAGTTCCTTGAGAATATAATGTCTACTGGCTGCATCTCATCCAAAAGTCTCCTACAGTAATGTGTCACAAAATAGTAGCATGGTTGATAGTAGTGGGTCTTCTGAAATGATAATAATTAATTGTTTACTATAAATAAAGGAAATATTATTTTCATCTCTCGTTTGAAACTCTTTTTCTGTTTACATGCTCTTTCAGCTTTTCACAATCTGAAACTAGAACTCTAGAAAGCCAAAACTCATCCCTTTTGATGGAATGGGTTCATTAATAAGGATGTCTACCATAACTAGGTAATCTCAATTGTCCAAAATGTTGGCATCTTCTAAGTTTCCCACCACGAGTCAGCTAAGCTTTTATCTTTGCTTCCTCCTCAAAATCTCATTTTTGCCTTCTCCAGACTGGGTCTATAGGTGTGTATAAAGGGGGTATATGCTAGTGTTCAGCAGTCAGCCCTTCAGCAGCTGTGCACCAAGCTGCTGATGCTGCCAAATATTTAGGGTAAATACCATACCTCTAAATGCTGGTTTAAGGGATGAGTGTAATGGGGAAAAGTAATGGGGAAAAGTAATGGGGAAAAGCCATATTTTTTGGGATTGTCTGTACATCCTTTACAGTTTGAGGTCTGATTTTTTTCAGTAGAAAGAGTATTTGGTGGGGAGAAGGTTTCAATCATGCAGACCATGTGGATTTGAATACCAACATCCAGAATCGGACACCTTTTTTTCATGTTAAGCAATGGCTCACTTTGAAAACAGCACCCCCACCACCCCTGCCCCTCACCCTGAAAATATTGTAGAATAAATTTCTAATCAAAGGGAGCAAGATTTACGAAATTGATTTGGAATGATAAAAAGATTAAATAACATGCTTGAGTTTATGAGTGTATATGATAAGTCTTCATGTTCCCTGTCTGGATTTGAGATCAGATCTGAGCAGCACAGCCCTGGAACTTGTTCCTGTTTTGTTTTATTTTTAACATATTTTGTGTAGTCTGTCTTTCATCAATGTGAACTAAATTTTCTCTCTAGCTCTTCTTTCAGTCACATTGTATTTTTACAGGAGAATTTTTTCTTTGCAGTCAGTTGTTACCCTATAGATTGCTGTAACTTTGGGCTATTTTTATTTGTGTAAATGACCACATTGTTCCAGAGTTTGTAGTTTTGAATTCTTAAGCTTGATGAAGAGAACCTAAAAAGAAATTAAAAAATAATAATAATTTAAAAAATGTGTGTAGTATTGATGTTATTTCTGGTTTTGTTTAAAAGTTAAAGGGATTTACATGGAAAAGGGAAGGAAGGGTATGTCATAACTTCTGTGCTAAGTAAAAGGTTTTGTTTGTATAAATCACATACTGCATTCATCATGCTCAAGACAAATGATAAACATTACATTTCAGCATTCTCATAAAAATTAGGAATCTGCACCAATAGCACTAATTCCTCAGTGGACTGGTTCCATTTCTTTTTACTATCCTCCTTCCCTAGCACAGTCATGTGGTAGGACTCATGGCATTATTAGTTGCCATTGCTGCTCTCCCACCCTAGGATTACTGTCAAACTTGAGCAGCTTGCTCTGCAAATAGCTTGGCCTTTCATTCCTGAGGTCCACTGCTTTTATTCTATTCCTGCTTTTTCTGTTTTCATTTCCTGATGATGTTGTCATCATCAGTGGAGTTATGATGAAGAAGTTTGGTACTATTTATAGATTCTGGGCTCATAGCCAGCTATTTTCATGCCTTCGGTGCTATTTAAGTCTATTGTTCATTTTTGATTGCGCTACAGCTTCCTCTCATTTTGCACCTAGAGCTGTGAGTTTTCTGACTCTACCAACAACAAAATTATGGGTTTAGTCTCTATTTTAAAAAGCCGTAAAATTGAAAGAGTAGAAGATTTACTTCCTTTGTTTTTGTTGTGTTCTACATGCTATCACTTAATATTAGCTATTAAAGTGGATCTTGTGCTTCCTTTGAAGATAGGATATGGCATTTTAAAAGTTCAATTCAAAGGGGGTTCATTTAGAAGATCATTCCTCTTTTATTTGATAAACTGCTATGCACATGTGCAATAACAATATACTGTTTAAAAACTCTTGACAAATAAGGATAAATATTCAGCATGCTACATGGACAAGTGCTCCTGAGATTGCTGTATTGTTAGTACAAAGAGATACCTATTTTTTGTGCACTATACTGAAATACATCCCATTAGATTAAGAGTATGGCTCCTGCTCTTGCTCCCACAGGATCTCAGAGTTCTCCTTTTGTGTCTTCTCACTATTTATCTGATTATGGCTCTCTAAAATAGAGAAAAATAGAATGTTTCACAGTATCTTCTCCTTAAATTAAGTCCTGCAGAATACAATGAGGATATCTTGCAAGGCTATTGATGATATAATAAAGCTGTTTAGTTACCTTGAACTGGTGCACCAACACTCTAAATCTAATAATGCAGAGACAAAAAAAGTTTAATGTTATGTTTGTGACTTAAACTGATAATAAAAAAAGAGAATTGTTATTTAGAGTGATGTACTGCCTTGAAGTTAGTCTGTTGTGAATGCATGGTATGTTCTGAGGCACAGAAGCATGAGTAGAGACAAAATCATACATTGCTGACAAGTCCTTCCCACCGCCTTCTGAAGCTTAGCCTTTGTTTATGCAGGTGTAATTTGTGTTTCTGGCTTTGCAACTGCAGGTGCAAGATAATCTCAGGCCTTGCATCAAAAACTCCCTGAACTGCAAGTTTGATTAGGTAGCTGAAGAGGTAAAGAGTGTAGTTTAAGACAAGTGGAAGTTTTGCCAACCCCCAGTGACACTGCTGTTTATTCACCAGAAAAGACTGAGATTAACTTTTTAGGATTACAAACTTATTGTCAGAAACTTATTGTCATTCCAAAGTGCTAGGTAAAATTCCTTATTACTCTAGGAGAGGATATTTAGTAAAAATTGTGCACATTGTTGATTTGGTTAACATAATAACCTGTGTAAGCTAGTAGAGTGCATACATTTCGAATTACTGACCTTATTACTAAAGGATGGACAAAGTGATTCTAATGTTTTTAAAAAGAAACTATATCTTTCTGCAACAGTTGTTCCTTCATTACATCCAAACCAAAGCATTGTCCACACTGTGAATCTTACTCCTTTTTCATTAGAAAGTATTTGGAATGAAGGCTACTCCTAGTGTAAGGTCTTTTGAAAGTGAAGAAATAGCACGAAAATATTCCCTAACCATCTCTGAGGAAGCTGATCTGGAATGGAGAGTAGATATTTGCAATTGAGCATATGGAGAGCAGAAACAGAAAAAAAATTTCTTTCAAGAGAATTCTCCAATTTTTTTGTGTTGGTGGCTGAAGAGGGATTAAGCTCTAGATCGCAAAAAGGTTGGGGTTACCTTTACTTGAGTTCTAAGTTTTGCTCTTCTATAAATTTACTGCCTGAGAGTTTTGACTACAGGTCTTAGGAACATAGATTAGTGTTAAAGTGAAATATAGGTGTTTATACAATGAAAGCAAGGAAATGTATGTGATTGTACTCCATCAGCAAGGAAATACATCTGACTTTTGTAGCAACTAGGAAGTGTGGTCTCCAGAGAGTCAAGGTATTATTTATGTTTCTGATAAATCCACAGTGACCAGCTTGTGTAGGAACTAAAGGACAGGTTGTCTCTCACAAGGGAAACCCGATTTCTTGAATTCTACCTTGTTTCTGTAAAAGGCAGAAAGAATATAAGACACAAACATGTGAGAGATAAGTTTCAGAAACTGTCATAAATCACCTGGAGACTCCTTTTTTTTAGCTAATAAAATTATTCTGGCCATGCAGAAAATTATTATTGCATACCTTTAGAAAACTGCAGCCTTCTAAATATCTAAGTCTTTGGAAATTATAGATGAGGTGTCTGAGGGGCTATGTCCCTTTATGATTCTGATTTATTAGTCTAATGGTCTAACATGGTCTAATGTTTTACCCAGACTTCAACATGAAACAAAAGAATCACAGCTGTTGTCATTCAAAACCATTTGATGGAGTGCAAGACTGCACTTTAAAGCAACCAATAATCAGGTTCCATTTATGGGAAGTGGGTGACAGGTTCTAGGTCCTCTTCAGCTTGAGAAGACATAAACCGTCATTTCTTACCTTCTAAAAGTGACACTATAATAACAAAACAACCTTGAACAGGACTGGTTTTTTGTCATTCATTTGAAGAGAAGTCACTTGTGAATAAAAGAAGAAAATGAATGTGGGACTCCTGGGCCCTGGAAGGGCAGGCTCCAGAGGAAGTGCCATTGTTCCACTGGCTAATAGGACACTGTTCTTTGGGAGACCTCATACTTGCTAGGGCTGTTTATAAGTTTTCCATTAAACTGCTCTCAGAAACAATATATTGTTGTCACCTTCACATTTCCCTCCACCTGTGTTTAAAAAAGAAAATAGCCAATCATCCATTCTTGAAGGGAAAATGTGGTCACTGACAAGGCTTTGTATTAGGCATTGTTGTCAGTTGAGTCTGGCTGGACACCAGGTGCCCACCAACACCACTCTATCATTCCCATTCCCAAATGATCAGGGGAAAGAAAATATAAGGAAAGGCCCATGGGTCAAGACAGGGAGCAATAACTCACTGGTTTACCATCATGGGTACAGCACATCCAATTTGAGTACATTCATTTGATTTATTACCAATCAAATCAGAGTAGGGAAATGAGGAATAAAACCAAGTCTAACAAAGCCCTTCCTGCTACCTGTCCCTTCTTCACAGGCTTAAATGTATTGCTGATTCTCTACCTCTTCCCCACTGTGACCAATGGGGATAGTGAAAGCAGGCTGTGCTTGGTCATCACATGTGTTTGCCACTGCTTCCTTCTCAAAAGAGGACTCCTCACACTCTTCCCCTGCTCTAGCATAGGTTGCTTTTTTCCTTGGAGTACAGTCCTTCAGGAATAGATTATTTCATCATGGGTTTCAAATAGGAGATGCAAACCTGCATCAATATGTGCTCCTCTCTCCATGGGGACAGAGCATGGGCTTCCCACAGGGTCACTGTCTCCTTTGGGCATTCACCTGATCCAGTACTGGGTCCTCCAGGGGCTGAAGATGGATCTCTGCTTCACTATGGGTCTCCACTTCTGCCTCATTGTGGACTTCAGCATGGGGGATCTCTGCTCTAGCACCTGGAGCAGCTCCTCCCCCTCCTTCTTCACTGACCCAGGGGTCTGCAGGGACGTTTATCTCAGACTCCTTTCTCCAGCTGCAGCTGCTGTTGTACAAGTTTTTTCTTCCCTTCTTGAATAAGCCAGCCCAGAAGAGTGCTACCACTGATGCTGATGGTTGATGGGGTCAGTCTTGAGCAGTACCAGGTCCATCCTGAATATGGCAGGCATCAGGGAAATCTTCCAGCAGCTTCACACAGAAGCCACCCCTTTAGCTCCCCTGGCTACTAAAACTTTGCCATGGAAACCCAAATCAGGCATCTAGTCAGAAGGGCTAAAACTATGGGTGAATTGGGGTTTCAGATTCAGCACTCTCTAATGTTTTCAAATATTTATCATGGGCCTGCTTTTGTTGTTTCAAATCCCAATCTTAATTTAGTGCACAATGTTCTCTGGAGGCTGTAGAGAGATTTTGAGATGAATAGAACTGAGGGACCAAATATGTAGAAATTTACACTTTTATAAAGCCAGCAGTATTTACATAGAGGATATCTACACAAATCAAAGGATGTTTGATTTGTGCAGTGTTTTTTCTGTGAGTACACAGCTTATATCTTAGTGCTTCATTCAGGTAATGTTTGATACAATATTATTGGAGTTTCATAAAATCAACCCAAAGATAGCTCTGTATTGTAGATAACAGTCAAAGATGGAGAATAACAAGAGGCAGATGTGAAGTCTGGGGTTGAAGTGACCAGTCTGAATTGGTAATGGTGTTTACAATGGGAAGGACTGCCTTTTAATATTAAGAGTGTGGGTTTGAGTAGATTAGTGGATTCTGTTTCAGACTTCACCACAAACACTTTCATTCTCCTCAGGTCTCTTTGGGTTTGTGTGCTGTGTAAAAGAAAATGTTAAAATAGCCCTAGCCCTAAATAAATTTTATACTAAGATCTGCTTTTTTATCCCTTAACTCCTGTGGAGAAAAATGTCTATAAGACTCCAGTGTAATTTTATACTATAGTTAGTTCCCACTGATTCTAGGAGGAGTTCATCAAAATCAGTGAAATGCTCAGCACAGGGAGCTTGTTTGAGATTTCCTTAAACAGACCTAGAATTGTCTAACTTTGTGTCTCTGTACACAAATATAAAAATGGGTATAAACTGCCTGCCTCATTAGCACAGGGCATCTTTTGAACCATAATTATTTATCTTGGAAAGGATGTTTGCAATGCTCAGATGGAAAGAGAAATGTGTTATTATTATGAATAATTAATTTTCAGTGGTTGTATGGGATTTCATGGCATGAGAGTTCCATTGAGTTTAATGGAATTCACATGGCCAAGTCCCCTCACTGCTGTAAATCTGCAGGGTTTGGGGATTACAAAAAGGGATAAAAGAATCTCCATGTCCCCCACAGTAATTATATGCCCCATTCTAAATAAGTGGAGGCAAAAGTGAAATGCCTATTTAAAACAACCAGGTCATATTTGTTTGGCAAGATGTTGATATAATCTGCATTACTTTAGTAAAAATCTGGACCAATCAGAAGATTACAATAAAATTTGATGGAAGGTGCTATTTTAATAGACATACTAACAAAGTTATTTTTCTGGCAAGTTGTAGTAAAGAAATACCTGAAATTGGATTGGTTTGTAATGTCAATAGCATATTGAAGTCTGGACAGATTCTGAAGTACCATGGCCATATATTTTTTAAATGGCTCTTTATTTTGGAGTCGGCTGATAAGGGAGAGATTGCCTCTCATTCAAGAGGGGAGTGGAAAATATGATGAACTCAACTGGGTAGGGAATATTGTTCAGAAGTTTTGATGCAACGCAAAACATTGTCACTGGTGAGAATGAAGACTTGAGGAGCTACCAACCTGCTGCCAAGCAGAGGTGAGTTCTGAATAGACAGAAGTAGAACAGGACACAGGACATACTCCAGTATGTGCTGAGAGCTGAAAACAGCATTTCAGAATGCCTGTCACCTTCCTTATCAATATCCCAATCACCTATTCAGCACTTTGTTTCAGCCAGTACCATGGAGTACTTTTTACTCAGCAAAAATCACCTTCTGGTAACCCTAATTTCCTCAGAACTCATCTTACACTAATACGCCAGTCCCAAACCCAGAAATACTGCCATAGCTTTCTCAAGCTGCTCAGCCTCCATTAATGGCTTTATGCATCAGTGATTAATTCTACCAGTCCTTCTTCTGTAGCCTTCACTTCATAAATGACCCTAAATTTTCCTTTTAGATTAATACGTCAATGTTATGGAAATGTACAAATAAACTTCTACTACACTAAAAATCTTCCTTTCAGAGAACACAGGCAGAACTATAGAATCAGTGTTACTTTAAACTGTTTCATCTTGGTTGGCAACAGGCAGTTCTTTGCACTATAGTCCTAGGTTCTAAAATCCCTGCTCCATTCCTGACATATTACTGAAAAAAACCCATGTTATTATTTCAGGTGCATCATGTAGAGTGTTGGGGGCAAAAAATGAATAAGTATCCATCATGTCCAGCTTTTCTACATCTTCAAAATGGAAATAAGACATTTATTTTGCCCTTTCTGTTGTTCTGGGGTTTTGTCTTCTCAGAGCTGCATAGGGTCAGAATTACAAACAGGAACATAGAATCACAGGTTCATAGAATATCCTGAGCTGGAAGGGATCCATAATGATCAAGTCCAATTCCTGGCCTTGTACGTAACAACTTAAAAAATCATACAATATGTCTGTAAGTGGTGTCCAAATGCTTCTTGAGCTCCAGCCAGCTTGGTGTCTTGAATGGTTCCTTGGGGTACCTGTTCCAGTGCCCAACCATCCTTTGGGAGAAAAACCTTTTTCTAACTTCCAACCTAAGCCTCTCTTGATACATCTTCAGGCCATTCCCTTAGGTCTTACCACTGGTCACCAGAGAGAAGACATCAGTGCCTGCCCCTCTGCTTCCTCTCACAAAGAAGTTGTAAACAGATTAGAGGTCTCATTTCCTCAGTCTCCTCTTCTTGTACAGCTTCCCATCAAGGCTCTTCACTGTCTTCCTAGCCCTCCTTTGGGCACTGTTTAGTCGTTTAATATCAGTACATTGTGGCACCCAAAACGACCCCCAGCACTCGAGGTGAGGCTGACCCAGAGCAGAGCAGAGTGGTGCAATCCCCTCCATTTCCCAGCTGACCATGCTGTGCCTGATGCCCCCCAGGACAGGGTTGCCCCCCCTGGCTGCCAGGGCACTGCTGACTCAGATTCAACTTGCCAACAACCAGGACTTCCAGGTGCCTTTCTGTGTCACTGCTTTCCAGCACCTCATTCCCCAGTCTGTCCATAGAACCACGGTTGCCCCATTCCAGAGGCAAAATGTAGGACTTATTAAATTTCATACTACTGGTGATCACCCAGCCCTCTGATTTGAATTTATTGGCAATATAGTTCCATTTGAGATATATCCCATATGCCCAGACAGATCAATGTATGGGAACTCCACTAGGAGGGCAGTTGTCTCATATATGACAGTAAAATTTCAGGTTAAAGATTCTGAACAAGATTTGGCTTAATTTGGCTTAAAAGTAAAGGATGAAAGAAATTGAACCTAAATGCTGGAACTCTTAAAACTGTCTTTTTTCAACATGCGGTTGAGGAGGCTGAAGGCAAAATGCCCAATGTTAGTCAGCTTATTGACCTGAGACAAGGAATGGCACGTGGTAGAGTCATTGCTACTGCCCTTTCAGCCCTGTTGAATGCTGGCTGTGAGAAAAATGAACATCAAGTTGGGATTAAAAATTACAGCTTTCTATTCATGTTTGCCTAAAGTGATTGCACCCTTAATGGCTTGAAGTAGAGTAAATGTAAATTATCTTCCTAACAGGGGTTAGCTTAATGAACCTTTCTGAAATATTGCATATTTTTTGTGTTATAAAACTGACACTCTGTGTCATCAGACACAGAACTGAAGACATCAAAGCAAGTTTCTTCCATGAATATATACTCCAAAATTGACTATCTTGTATAGGTGGATTAAATATTCAATATAGCTTGATACACCTGCTGGAAAAATAAAGCCTTCTTGTTGAGTGTTATAGTAACAAGACGGTTGACTAGGCAGACCAGAGCACTTTCTATATTCTTAAATATCTATATGCTTGTAACATATATCAAGGCAAAACCAATTTCTAGGCAAAATATTTATTCAATAGATACTTACTGGATTAATTTTAGTGCTGAAGGAATAATGCAACAAAGAACAATGTTGACAGTAGAAGTGAGTTTTCTCTACATGTTTTTGAATAAATATCTATGACATAATGCATTTCTTGCACTGCATCTGTTTATTAAAATATACATAAGAGGATACTCTTTAAATAGAAATTAAGAACTCTTTAATCATAATTATTATTTATATTCCTTCTTCACAATGTTATTGAAGTTGTTTGTAATTTACAGGTATTGGGACTACTCTACAGATTAATGTCTTTGGGAGAACTGGCTGAAAACCTAGCTTTATTTATTCAAATGAAGTAAAAAATAGCAATTAAACTTTTTAAGGACAAATTATTTCTAATGTATTTCAAACATATCGTAGTCTTTCTTCTTTGCTTGGTGTCATTATATTAAATATCGTATTTTTTCTTTTTTTTAATAAAAAGATATCTTTTAAATTATCTGTGCTAGTGGCTTTGATTTGAAAATCTGGAAATAAGTCCAATGTATTTGACAACCTTTACATCTACTCAGTTTTCTATTTAGTTTCCTACATTTCATGCTGTGTCCCTGTCCTTATTTCCTCATTCTTGCCTATATTTTTACTTCACACAAGGTTGTTTTATAAGGAAAACAGACTGCCACAACACCAAGATGATAATCTCTTTTTCCCTCTCCAGTTTTGATATTGTCGATATTGACTATCTTGAAAAAATGCAGCACAAATTACAGTCTGAATTCCACCCTTTGGAGTACATAAAGCAAATAAAATGCTTGTTTCACAAGAGTTTTGTATCATATAAATTAAAGTAATTCAAATACATGAACTCAGAGGTGTTTGAATTTTATGACCTCTGAGTCATCCTAAATACAATTTGATTGCCTTAGGGTGCATTGAGCTGTTGCAAAATAGGTTGCCTTCACAAAAAGAAAAGAATCATAGAAATGTGTAAGAATTAGTTTTAATGTAATTTAACATGTTACCTTGTCAATTGCAATATATATGCTTGTAATTTCTGCTTTTGACTTGTACTAAACTGCACAATGATTATTACACAGGTAAAATATTCAGTGTTATGCTATAGCTACAGCAAGCATTGATTAAACTCTCCAGTGTTCATGAAGGCTGACAGGGATTCAAAGGAGGAAATGTAAAACTTGAAGGTACAGCAGTATAGTGACATTTCACTCTATAAAGCTGCCAATATTTTAATCCTGCACGTAAATCATTTTCATCAGTCCAATTCCATATCTTAATTTGTGTAGCAAACAAAGTATTGGATTGCATTATGTTTAATAATTAAGAATGTAATATCAATTTCCATATATTTTAAGTTCCTGGAAAGAAATAGAGCTAACATTTTTAGTTTCAATTTGTTTGTTTTACAAAATAAGAATGACTAAGGATTAGGGCTAATTTTCATGCTGTGATCAACCAAACTTTCATTATTTGTTTTCATAGAACCTTTAGTTTCTTTGCCTAAGTGATGTCTTCGTCAATGTTCATGTTGTATTCATTTAGAGTGATGATTGATATGGTAATAGATACAGTGTGATTGAAAGCAACCTTTGTCAATAGGAAGGCCAAATACTCAAACAGTGTATTGGTTTGAGTTTGCTCATTATTGGAGACCTTTCATAGTCATATTGACTTGCTGTCCAAATGTTGTTACTTACCTGATGCTTTCATTGTTTAAATGGTATAGACATTGGTATTGAACATGACTTTTCCCAATATTTGTCCTAAAATACACACACGGCTCAATTAGCCACTGAAAATTCTTGAGGACTGTTTTCAAAGTACTAAAATGGTATTTGGGAACATAAGCTAAATGTTTTTGACAGAGAAAAATACTGTTATTTACTTGTGACGTTAATGCAATGTATTCTGCACTGTGAATTTGTATTTCTCGATATTAGAAAATTACCAGAAGTTTGCTTTCTCTGAAATGATTTTTCATCACAGCAGCAGAAGTTCAGAGAACCACACTGATTTTAAAAAGAACATTCCAGAATCACAGAAAATATAATTGTTCTCTTACGTGTAGATTTTGCCATTCAAGAATATTTCTATTCTTGACAAAACTCTTCTGGACTTATTTTGACCCTAATCATGTATTAGATATTCCTACACAAGATGTGACCATGATTTCATATTCACACATTTCAGAAATGTGAAGAAAAATTCACTTCCCTTCCTTCTTCAGAGTCATTGTGCTTTGAAACTCGACAAGAGACCAGGCTCCACTAAACTCTTGTGCAAAAAAATGTCGAGGTACAATATAAACAAAAATATTTTTTTATGCAAATACAGCAAGTCTTCATGGGAATTCAGAGTTGGTTAGTGCCTTATGATTTTCAGAGCAGCTCAAATAGCTGCTGGGAAGTAAGATTCCTGTGGGAAGACACAGAACAGAGGAAAATCATTAACTTGGCATGAGTGGGTTTAGATGGCATGGACAATTCTCTGCACTAACATACTGTGTAATTACAGTGAAACAATACTGTGGCTATCCTTTCTGATATCCATATCTTTCAAAAGATATCTTCCATATATTCCTAAACTTAACACTTGCTTTCAATAAATGTTTTCCATGGCTTAAAAGGACTTCAATTACCTTCTTTCCCCCTCTAATTTGCTGGCAAAAGATGGTAGTTCTGTTGCAGACGTTTCCAGGTCCCCTCAGTTTTGAAAACTCACTCAAAAATGAGATGACAGCATAAATTCATTAATTTCTCATATACGAGAGATAGGAAAATGGACAAAGTGCATGAAAGTTTTTCTCTTTTCTCTCATGTTTATATTTCCCCCAAATAAATACACTTGACTGAAGTGTTCATTAATAATTTCAAATTTATGAACTACCACAAGTGATTTTTCAATCAAGCTCTGCTTACATATTGATCAATTACATATATAGAAGACATTTAACATTTTCTTAATTCTCCTGTGATAGTTCCTTCAGAAAAATGCAATGAAAGGTTAGTTTGAAAGATCTGAAGATAAAATTGTTGTTAAAGATTGAGGCTTAGGTAGATTTCCTTCCAAGGCCTGAGTTATCCATTTTAGTCATTGAAGTCCCTGTATTTGTTTATTGTGATTTCATGAGCACTTCTGTCCTTTTAAATCAAAGGATGTTACTTTTGCTCAAAGTAACACCAAGCTATGGCTTTCTTTTTCTTAACAGTGCCAGCTGTCTTCCTTGTTCAATTTCCTTGCCTTGTGTCTCTGCCTGTGCATACTTCCTGAACTTGTGGCACTAACCATCATCATTCTGCAGCTATAGAAGAAGACTGTTAATAATATGCAGGCAACAAGCCTTTTCTGTATTAGGATGGGAGAATGGACACTGAAGATTATAGAAAGACCTCTTTCTCTTGTCTAAGTGTCATAATTCACACCCTATATTCCCTGGAAATACATGCAGGTCTATTGAATGCCCGAGGTAAAGTTTCTTTCATTCATTCACTTCTGAACTGAACAACCTCTTCAAATTGAATGTACACTATAGAAGAAAAAAATATATATATATCCTTGTTAGGCCGTATACAAAGATAAATCATTTATTTCAGAGTTAAGAGATGTGTTCAGCAATGTCACCCTTAATTTTTTTTTAATTTATAAAGGTAAATATATATATTGTAAATATATATTATAATGTAAAATGATATGTTTATTTCTTTGGATTTTTACTACACTTTTGGTAATGTTCCCTTAATTAAAAATAAATGAGAAAATTCAGACCTGTGGATATTTATTAAAAAATCTCAGGCAGAAGCCCTCCAGCTTCTTACATCATTTAATTTATAGGAATTGAATGCTGTGCTGTACTCAGAATATTTATTAAATAAATACATATTCCCTCACAGAAAAGTAAGTTTAGGTATTTAAGAAGGTTTTTCCCTGCTTTCCTTATAATACTGATAAGGAAACTTTTCTGTTTTAATAGGAAAACAAAGTAAACAATCAGTATCATTGTATTCCCATCTGCAGCTCTCTTGCCTTGATAGATTATATTGTACCAAAGAGGAACCTTTGCATTGCCCACATTCTAATGTCAGTAATTCAAACTCTAACTTTACAACATGTACAATTGGAAAAAAAATGACGTAATCAATGTTGTGACCCCTTGGCTTTACATATGCTAACTGAAATTACCCCCTGAGCATCCCAGTAAGGCTTGCTCAAATTGCAATGTTTTGCTTCTTAATATTTACAAAAAGTTGCTATTGAATAGCACCTAAATACCAAGGCATGTCCCACTTCAACAAATGTGAAAAGCATGCCATCAATGCTCCTGGTCTCTGAGCAGAAGGTACCAAGAGGGAAAAGTTACAAATGCTAAAACATAAAGTGGGAAGGTAATATGAACAGCAGATGTTGTGAAAGACAATTCAGCAATGTAGAAAGGAGCCTGGAGAGTGCAATTAGAAACAAAGTAGATGAAAATGTACCTGATGACAGGCAGCCAATAGAGTGTACACATTAATTTTTCTTTCTAAAGTGATAACAATGCTCCTTTCCTCTGCCCTTTGGGAACGTCTACATAATTTTGGTGGGCAGATAAGATTCCAGGCTTCTCCTCTTCTGAGCTGTCAGGAACCAAGTTCTCTAAACTGGAAACTATGCCAATTATTAGGGTTTTTTCCAGAAGTTCAAAAAGGAATAGGAAAATAGGAAAATCCAGGTCATAACATTTTTATTCTCCAGTAACATAAGCCAGTAATTGCTACTTTTTACTTGATAATAGTTCCTTTTTATTTTATAAGTCAGTCTGGAGGCTTTGAAGTGCCTAATACTTATGAGCAACCTCTTTTGGTGTTGAGGGAGGGAAAAAAACCAACTCCTGCAGGATTCCTACTGGTGAGGGCTTCTGGAAAAAATGGTGCTCCTTTGGATAGATTGCACCTTTGGGGAAGATGATGGGAATCCACTAGGGTTAACCAAAAAGAAAAAAATTGCACAACTCTTTCATAACTTTAGAGCTTACAGTAACAACAACACAAGTTATAATGAGAGTGAATAAAATGCTCATGCAGGTAAGATATTGGCAGTTGTGAATCAAGGGCAAAAAGTCACTCCAGCTGTGAAACATTGCAGTGGGCACTAAAAGCACTGTGAGCAAGAAGGTTTGAAAAATCTGTTCGGGTTGTGAAGGAGTTTGTTTTTATAGGCAAGAGTAAAGATTTTGTGCAAGAAGTTTCTCTTTGGTGGTAAAACCTGAAGTATTATGTGCTAAGTTCCTTTTCAAGAGAGATGAAGCATTTAAGAGATTTCTGAGGAAAGATGGAGAGAGCTACTCGAAGTTTTTGTTTTTAAAACTGAAAAGACAATCAAACAATGAAATATTTCTGTGTTCAGTTGTGAGCTTATTCCAGTGGGTGAACCACGATGTGGCTATGAGGGAATCTGGTGGATCTGATCTGACCTGCAGAAAACGGAGGTGTTGCATTTGTGTTCTTCTTCCTGAATTTATGAGCAGCACTGGGCACAATGAGTACCTACACACAGAAATAATATTTGCCATTGGTATGTATAAAGAGTTTTAGAGGAATAAGATAGCTGTTCATTAGCAAGCATTTTGGGTAAGTAAAGACAGCTAATGGAAGAATGCAAATGATGTGAGATAAAACAGCAGGACACTTTTGAACCATCTGACCTATGCTAAAGAACTCAAAAATAAGTGGAGTGGCAGGTGGAGGATTTAATGCATTAGGTAAGTAAGTCTGAAAAGGAGGAGTCTTTTCACAAATATTCTATGTTTTTCATTGTCAATAGCAGGTAGCAGAGGAAACTTGATAAAAATTTGGAATATGAAAAAACTGAAGAGAAAAATGTGTGCTAGAAAATCTAACAATGAGGAAAACTGAAAGCTGGTCAGAAACAGAAAAAATTGGAGTTTGGAGATTTGGAATTCAAGAGCTGCAGAACGTGAAATGCTGAGGATAGAACAGAAATACAATCTCAATAATTGAAGGAATTGAGAATCTACAAAATCAAACATAGTAAATCAATAGAAAGTTTGAAGAAAAGTTAAAGATTGTTAAAGATGTAGTAACTAGGAGCAAAAGTCCTATCCTAGATGCTATCTTTTAAGAAATATAGGACTAAAAAGGGTACTGAGAGGGAAGACTGGAGCATTCCTTAGGTTCTTTTTGGTAGACAGAGACAGAAAGACAGATGATGAATGCTTGTAGTAGTCTAAGGTGCAGAGGAGCAGACAGAATGATATCATAAGAGGGGCAAAGAAGTGAAGCATATAGCTGAAATTAGGGACAATAGTGACAACAGCAGAGAGGGAGGTTGGGGAGGGAAGGACAAATCTGTGAGCATCACAACCAGAGAGGATAGCTTGGAGATGATAAATACAAATGAGTGAAAAGCTGTGGAGGGGTAGTCTAGGAGAACAAGAGGTGATCTGATAGAAAAAGAACTAGATTTTGAAGACAAATAAAAGGAATTGATTTTTTTTGGGGCGGGGGGGGAAGTTTAAAAATTTTTTGTTGTTTTTTATTTTGTTTTTGTTTTCTTTACTTTCCCATTTAAACAAATGAAGGCTTTAACATATGGTACAGTTTGCTTCATACTTAAACTACTTAATAGAATATTTTATGTCTTTATTTTGCATATACAAATATCTGTATAAGGTTGCAGCTCTTGCTATTAGGAAAGAGGTATTTGTTCCAAAGAAACTACCAGGAATACTAGTAAACAAAGAGAGATTTTCCCACCAAAGAGGTGAATTTATGTCTGCAAACTAACTAACCAGTTGAGATTTATATATTCAATGTTACTGTGCAACAATTAAACATTTTATTGGTGTTTGCCTGTCCATGATGCATTCACTTCCAGCTACATGCTAATACTGTTTGTTAATATCTTTCCCTGATGACATGGAACTGTAATTTTCTGAGTGTATCAGATCTGTTTAGCACTGTCCAAAATAAAATAGCATGAAGATATAAATGCTAATGGAGAAAGTGCACCATGGGGAATGTACATCATAACATGAAACTACTTTATGTACATGAGCTTTAAGCAAAGAATCTTGGGGTTTGACTGAGGTTTGATTTTTTTTCAGCCTACTCACTCCCTCAATTTTTTTCTACTTATAGCTTGCTGTATGTCACGTACTACATATAAAATGAAGCTCAAATTGCTACTTGCTACAAATTAAGCTGAAGAAGATCTGTGTCTGACCATCCTAAAGCTGTGAATTGAGCTTTCATGGATGGATGATTTTATTTCAAGTCACTTCTTTTCATTATAGTTGCCCCAACTATGGACTTCATTTCAGAAGGGCTTAAGAGGTGAGTGCAGGCAGTTTTGACATAAGTTATATGAATAAGTGTCATGGTGGGGGAGTTACATCAGATGTGAGATCAGTATTGGTGTAAGGGGCAACTGCACCACACAAATAAATACCTGAATGACAGGAATATCCTAAAAGGATTACAAAAGAATAGAAGAACAAATGTACAGAAGTCCAAGAAGACAAAAAGAATTCCTTAGAAACACTGAATTTTCACATGATCGCTTTTAAAGTGTGGTATTGCGCTTTGATGCATATGTCTTTAATACATATAACTTGGAGATGATACACTGTTATTAGAGACTTATCATGCCTGATGTGCCATGCAGAGGCGTTTGCTTTGATGAATTGGAATTTGCTGTCATGAATCCAATGGCAGCAATGAGACACATCACTACCACTAGCTTCAGAGGCTTATAGCTATAATTACCCTATATTAATACATGGACATATATGGGACAGAAGCAAATCTCTATCTATTTGTGTCCTCCACCACAAAATTCTTATTTCCTTCAATGTTTTATATGGCTTATGTGTTTCAAACTTAATCCTGCATATCAAAATAACACTTAGTCTTTATAGCTACACTAAGTGCTCATATCACTAAACATGTATATTATTCTAGACTTATTTCCATGAGATTTATGCATACTCTATAAAGAAGCAGAGGAAGAGAGAGAGAAGTGAGATTTTTTTCCCTGCTTAAAAAGGATTTCAGCTATTCAAAAGATCTGAGAACAGTAGAAAGAGAAACATAAAGGAAAACAGTAAACTCTAGGAGCCGCATCCTTTGTTATAAGATGCATATTCATTGGAGAAAAAAAAAAGTTAGAAACCTTTTAAAGTTGCATATATACAATTCTCAGCTGCTCTTACTATTCTGTATACCATTCAGTTTTAAAACAGACAGCTTGGCTCTGTTTATGCAATTTTAGAACTGTCAGACTCTTCCTTAGAAATAATAAAAATGCAGCTTGTAAAATGGCTTCAGATATGGGAAGACACAAGGATTTGCATGGATTTCTAAAGTTCTTAAAGTCCTGTTTAAAATTTTAGGGAAGGAAAAAAATCCCTCATTGCCCATAATTCTAGATGATCTGGAAGAACAAATGTACCAATTTCTCTTTTCACACAATCAGAAAATTACCAAGCAAATTTTTTACTGTGTGATTGGCATACCGTTGTTTTTTTGGGTTTTTTTTTGGTTTTTTTTTTGGTGGGTTTTCATGAAGATCAGAAGTAGGACAGGGTCCAACCCAGTCTGGAAATTTGGGTGGATGCTATCCACACCTGGGTCAGTGTGATATGTCTAACACATAGGAATATGATGTAGTCTAAGAACAGCCTGGAGACCTTCAAGAGAGGGGCTTGACTGTGGTATAACCTGCAAACCTGCAAGAACTGTCTTTGGTAGCTCAGTCTGGATGCTTGCTCTGTGTCTGGGCTGCCCAGATAAGCACCACACAAATTGTGACCTTCATGTGGATAAGAGGAAAATAAAAAGTGTGAGCACACTGTCAAATGCTGTAGAGACAAAACTTTATGAACAGTTAGGGAAACATTCACTCCCTTACTTCCTTCCTTCCTTCCTTCCTTCCTTCCTTCCTTCCTTCCTTCCTTCCTTCCCATAGGTTTCTCTAGATTCAATACAGGTGTTATACTTAAAAGTGAACAAACCTAGAAATACTCTGACCTCTGGTGTCTTACCACCATCTGTTTTGTACAAAACTGTTCAGAAAATATTGCATTTATGAATTCATGAAGTTTCTTGCCGCTTCATTTCTTTAGGAGTTTGGTTTTTAGAAGTTATCTTCCTATTTTACTACAAAGCAGGAACACATATCCTCCACTCCCCAGCCCTACCCAACCTCCCAAAACAAACTGTGGCTTTATGTTTTGGTATGGGGGTGTTTAAAGTTCTGCAGAAGTGGTGGTGGGGATTTATGATGGTTTGTTTGGACGCTTTTCGTTGGTTGTTTGGTTGGGTTTTATTTTTTTTTAAGTTATTCTGCTTAATATTAAAGTTATGTTATACTACCTGTGTATCTTGCTTGTGACATACTTTACCTGATTCAATTTTTAATTTGTCTGAGCTTGTCTTATCGCCAGTGATGTAGTCTGTTATTGATTAAATAATTCATTTAGCTGTCCCCAAGATGACAAATCTGCTTATTGTCATGAGAAAGTTGATATACTATACTTTGTTTACAAAGGTTGTACAACAGTCAGAAAGTAATGTATAACTACAACATTTTTATAGATTTTACATATTATGTACATTTCATTAACAGTTACATCCAGCAATAAATGTATATTTATATGATAAAAATTGAAATTGGCACTAAAATAACTCACAGTTATTGGTTGTGCTCAAAGTAAAGAGTATCAGAAAAAATTTGCATGGTGAATTAGCTTATGAACCTTTTAATAATTTTATCATGTTTGCTAAGCTCTCCCATTTAACTCTTTCAGCACTGTTTTGGGAATGAACAGAAATTTCCTTCTGCTTTCTAAACTTGTGAGCATAGTGTATTTTGCATACATCCATAGATACGTCCCAGTTTTGCCTTTCTTTATGAATTTCTCACGTGTATTCCATGGGTTAAGAGAGTTTATCTTGTTAATTTTGTGCTTGAAAATATAACTCTGTTCCTAATTTGACACTCCATTGAAATAGACATATTTTTAAATTACAGTTCTAAGAAATCCTGGTTTCTCTTCATCCTCCCCTTCTTCACTCAGAATACTACCCAGGATTAACATATTGAATAAAAAAATTATCATTCTTACCATCACCTTTTAAGCTACAGATCTCCAGCCAGACACCGTTTTAGTCTCTGCTTGTAGAACCCATACTGCTTCACAGCCTGTTTCAGAAACGGCCTTTAGAGGGCTTTCAAAAATTGGATAAGATGAGCAATGAAAGGGATCACAGCAGAATTAGAGGTGTGTTTAGCACACTACTTCCATCCTGATAAAAATGCCAAATACAGCAGAAAAATTTGCAAGTAATTATAGTCAAGGAACAGTAAGAATGGCAAACTTTTTGTATTTGAAAATTGTCTTCTTGCATTTGGGCCTGGTACACTTCATGTCATCAGTTAAACCAAAGTATAAATGCCTTGCTTTCAAGGTAATAAATTCATAGAAACAAATAAAGGAACATTGTAAAAGTTTCCTAATTTTCAAGGCATGCCCTTTATATATATATATATATATAAATAACAAATGTTGGATAACATCTTTTTTAGCAAAAAAGATGCTGGAGAAATTAGCAAACATGCTAACTAGCAAATGCATGTGAGTTAATCTTCAAGTGCAGTGTGATAGGAAGAGTTTTCAGCATTACTAAATAATGAGCAAAAAATGTGCTTAGGCTGCAACTGTAAAATATACATACTGGAAGTTAAGAACTTTGGAAATATACTATTTTACTCCCAAGGTAAATTTTTTCATTATATATTATCTATGTATTAATTTTACATTTAATGCCAGTGTATGTAACAAAAATTTGGCCTGTGATGTTCAATAGACTATTACAATTCCAAAAACCATGTTAATCCCTTTAGTTTCTAAAGGAGAAAATTTGGGTTATTTTTATTGCCTATGTCACTCAAAAATAGATACAGTGGATTTCTAAAGATGTATGTTTATGTATGTCTGTGTCTACTGACCTACTGAATAATGTACTTGAATTTATATATTTTTATATATGTGTTTATATATGCCTATATATATGTTAGCTAAACACATAAAAAAGAATTTCCTAGTGATTATAAACACCCATGTTTTGCATAATGTCAATATTTTCTTACAAGTTTTCAGTGTTATTTTCCTCAAAACATTTGAACATTTTTGATGCATATCGTTCTGTAGACCCCTCCAGTGGATTCAAATTATATATACAGACTTTCAATTTATATTTTTGTCATTTTATAAGGCTTTATACACTGTGCTTCAGTAGAAACAATGATTCATACGTGAAAAAAAAATTAAAATACATTTTCATAAAAAGGGCACAAATTATTGATAAACACATCTATGTTTGCAGATTGGTTATTTCTCAGAGGTTATTTGGGGTCATAATTGTAAATCTCATTACCTTGCTTGAAGGAGAAGGTCTCTTTCATTATTACGGTGCTGAGGTCCATATCCCTGAAGCTAATTGCAAGGTATTGCTTCAGAGTTCTAATTGTTTGCCATCAAAATAGCTGTGTAAGCTTGATTAACAGTGTTCAGCAACATTCATAATAGTCCAAGCCTGGTCCTGCATAAAATAGAAACTGGGGAAAAATCAATAAGATTTAATAAGATCAGGAACAATCACTTACAATAGTACATCAATCACACAAAGTAATAGGTGCAGGATTTGATAGGGTCCTGAACTGCCTGAGAGATTCATAACCAGTACTCGTTAATGATTTGTTCATTTGCATTTTATCAATCCAGCTACAGCTGACAAGCAGAAGGAGCAGTAAGGAAATATGTTGACTTAAACTCATCAGAGTTGGCAATTAAAAAAAACCCAGATAACTTAATAGGAAAATCAGACATGGCTATATATGTGGAAGGTGTGTGTATATACATATGTAGATGTGCTCTTTCTTGCTGCAAGATTATAATAAATTCCCACTCTATAGTGGCTATTAGTATTCCCATAATCCCTCAGAAAGTCTGCTTATGTCTGAGAAAAAGTACAACAAAATATAAATTTTTAAATTCTCCTCGGTGCTTCACAATGTTTCTTTCTCATTGCATTTCACATAGTGTATTGCCATCCCAATATTTAATATGAAACATGCATATTGTCTTGTTTTCCTACCCTTTTAAATAAATAAAGCCCTGGGCTTTGCCTTGGGCCAAACCCATATCAAACACAAAACCAATAGTAATGAGATGGCTTTCTGGTGATTATTATTTAGCATTATATCCTATATCAGCAGATTTTATGTCTTTCTAAAGTAATTAAGTTTTGTTTACAATCTGAACATTTTTTGAAATTGTCATGAATAAACATCAGATCTCATTTATCCAGACTCTTGCCTGTTTGCAATGCATCAGTCTTTTGTTGAAAACAAGAAACCTAGAGCCAAGCCAAGCTAAAATGCTACAAAAACACCACATGATCTGCCTTGTGTGTGGATGAGTTATTTAGAGAATGATCTTGTAGGTCTATCTGCAGACTGTTTGCCTCTGTTTGTTGGGTCCATTTTGATGAGTGTCTCATTATAAACCAGATTACACATCTCCCTTTTCTGAGGAGCAGTTTGCTCTGTTAGATGTAGTAATTCTAATTTATATCCCAATTAATGTGTTTCCCTGGTATATAGCCTTTTCTTGTCCTTACACCAGATTTATTTTTTTTCACAGACAAAACGTTAAAATACTGTCTTTGGTTCTCAAGAGTATCTCGTGACCCAGAACATGTGTTGTTTATTTGTACAATGCCTTTTTTTGCTCATTTTAGTCAGCTTCTACATTTTAAAAGGAGAGCAGCAAATTCTTAATCAATATATGTTCCTGTCACATCATCTTATACTATGACAGCGTCTAATGCCGGTACAAAGTCTGGGCTTCCTTAAGACATGGTTTAAAATGGAGATTGTCACACAGCAGTATGATATGGAAAGAATTTAATTTGGGTTTTCTGTGCTACATCGGGCCCTTTGGCCTTGGCAACTGTAATGGAGGACCTTCCCAGGTTAGGTGACACTGTGATTTTTGAGGTAAAAGGATGACTGAATTTACAGGCTGACTGATGCTGTGTTTTAAGGTTGCATCATGACCACCCCAGTGGTATGTGTTCCATGGAGAAAGAATTGGCAGGTTGGTAGCTTTGTCAGAAAATTGGCTCTGTAACGAGATTTCAGAAATTATATTCTCAAAACTGCTATTCTGGGACATGTAAAAACTATCAGCTACTGTATTAATCATGGATTAGTTGTAATAACTATTAATTTTATAGTACTTTCAAATTTTTTATAACTTTACAAATATATCCCAAACTGGATAATTGAATCCATGAGCTGTATTAAAGTCAGAGTAGCAATAAAAGAAAGGGAATTATTTGCTACAGTAAGTCTTGAGAAAAGACTTTCTGATTCTGGGTGGCAGTGAATAATTTGTGGTTTTTAATAAGTATGTTTGCTTCATCAAATGGCTCTCTAATGAAGAAATACTATAGCCTCTGAATTTGCTAGATATTCTTGGATAAAAATATTAATTTGGCTATTAAAGCTATGCTATTAATTTCTCTGACTAGGTTTGATAAAATAGTCCCCTTGTCAGCTGTTGCTTCAGCCTGCCCTGTAAGTCGTCCCTGAGCCACAACTAACCTGTAAAATCCAAACCACCAGAGTCACCAACTAAATTTAAGCCCAGGCTGAATTCCCCATTCAGTTTAAGTCTAGGTTGCAGAGTCTAGCAAGAGCTAAAAGTGTGACACAACGAAGGCTCTATCCTCAGAAAAAGGCAATAGAAATGTCTGGAGTAGTTGCTTTTCCAATTTACTGACACATGTGAACTAGCACCTTCAGTATCACACTAGGTTTTGCTATTCCTTGATTAAGCTTTTTCAGGAACAAACCTTCATCCCTGACTGCTGTGCCTGCAATGGAGACTGCAAACATCTTCAAAAAAGAATACTTTCCCAAATTCTTGAGAAAGAGGCCGGGTATCTTTTAATTTCAGATCAATTGCTTTTTTTCAGATATATGCATGCATGATACCCAGCTGTGAACTTTCTGCAATATGTAAGACCTTGGAAAATAAACATGTGACTCAGGAAAAGGGGATGGACTCTTGTTTTCTGGCCATAGTTGGGGGGCTGTGCCCTTTGGTGGGACTTCCATTCCTGGGAAGCCTGAGCAGAATGGAAAAAAAATAAGAGTAAACACAAGCTACCACTTTTTGTTAGGCATTTCAGATGACTTGGTTTTATGTTCACTTTTGCGTACTGCAGTACTGTCTGGCACCATCTCTCTGTCTCTGTGGCCCAGGACAGATAGAGCCTGCATTTTCCTAACCAAGACATGGGATCAGAGAAAGAAAACCTCTGAAATGGCCCGGGTATGTGAGAAAATAAACAAGGAGCAGAGATGTATGTCAGGTGTAGGGGATGGAGACATCTGTGTGACATAGACACACCCACCATGTGCAGGAATATCCAGTGATTGATAATATGAAAATTTTAGGATTTCTTTTTAACGAGTGTATCGCTGCTTGGATCCTCAGAGGGAGTAGTTATAATTTTGCTCTCTAAGAGCCAACTCAGGAGCCAGCTCCTTGCAAGAAACTTTTCAATCAGTTTCACTCTTTAGAGAGCTTAAAAACAGAATCAATAAAAGATTTCCGTAATTTCAAGGACCATGGGTGGAAAAAGGGAAAATTCACGGAACTTGTTATGGAGAACAACTATAAGAAAATTGCAAAATCACATGCAAAAAATCTATGCAAAATCACTATGTAAATCACATGAAAAATGAACATAAAACCAAGTCACTAAAGATCTGAAATGCCAAATAAAAAGTGGTAGCTTGTGTTTACTCTTATTTTTTTTTATTCTGCAAGAGCTATGTTATTTGCCCTATGCTTGTTATGACTTTCAGAATCTAAAAATACTATGTTTGAAAAATACGTTCTTGCTAACAAATAAAATATACAAGCTTTATAAGCACTTTTCCTTGTCTCTTTTTTTTTATATTAAAAAGTGCTTTAATATTGCTGCTGCTGAACTTCTAGGTGTGACAATATCACATTATTCTAGACTTTAGGAGTGTCTAACTACACTATATTTCTGTTTCTTTATAAAAATAAGTGACTATGGAAAGATCTCTAAATATTCTGGTTGAATAAGAAGCAAAATACTCCAAACTCTGCATTCTTCCGTAGGAGGAAGTAATGGGAAAAACAAGATCCAGTTCTAGACAACTGCTGGTCTGTAAAGACACATCACATTAGAATGTTTTCTAACCCCAAAGAAGAAACAGAAAAGAAGGGATTTCATCAGTATGCCCCTGGTTTGGACATAAGAAAGAAGCTCAGAGCAGTATTATAGCCTGTGGCTGACAACAGATCCATACACCAGTTGTCATATCCACAATCTTTGCAAATGAGAATCAGGATTTACCATGGCTACATCAGGTATGCAGACCAAGCTGGAAAAAAAATTAGCTTCTGCTTATGCAATTCTAAATGTTATACATGTTTCTGAATGCATTTTTAGGGCCTAGCTTTAAAATGAGCACAGTAAAAGTAATATAATTTCTGAAGACATCATGTTAGGTAACACTGTTAGCAACCAGAGCTTGAAGTCTATCTTCTCTGAATCCCAGATTGAAAGATTTTCTATTTGACTTGCATTTTTTCAAGTTTGTCCCCTAGAATACTTAAAATATAAGCTTAATTTTCTTCTTCTTTTCTTTTCCTTCTTCTTCCTCTTCTTCTTCTTTTTCACCTTTTTTTTTTTTCTTTTTTAATCTTGTCACTATGTTGTCATTTTTTGTCATGTATATTATTCCAGAAGGATTTGATGTCTGGAGTGATTGCATAAATCAACTCAACTATGTCACTACTTATAAGTTTGCAATATGTTAACTCTCTTCATAATTTACATAATGTTTAAATAATATACCTTCTTTTTCCCTTACCCCTACATTAATGTGATTAGAATCAGTGGAAGCGCTATAATTTTCTTGTAACGTGTGCTTTCCACCTACGCTTGCTTATTACAAGAAGTATCGTTTCTAAAACTAGCAGCCTCTGATCAGTTTAGCTGTCAAAAATTATTTTTTTCCAAGAACAAAATTACCTTATAAAATATATGATTGTTTCTATTTAGCATTCCTGTTAAGATAAACAAACAGCAGAAAATTGTTGCTTTGTCTTATTTATTTCCATGCTGGCACCTAACTGTAAGTAGTAGTGGAATACATCTTCTGATATATTATGCAATTAAATTGATGGATGGTTAATTGAGTCAGTATGGCACACCATATGTGTACTCCTGACCTGAATGTCACTGGTCAGATTAAGGCTTCACACATTTGACCAAAGAACATATGCTGTTACTGAGAATGTGGCTCTAGATAGGATAGGGATTTTAGTACATGGAAAAAAAATCATCATAACTGGCTTTGCTCTTTGGTAGCTGGAGCCCTGGCTCCTTAGGAGTCCAGCTGTAAAGGACTTTAAAAATAATGAAAGTTATTAATTAAAAGCTTACTGACATCATGGCCATTAACTTTGGCAGGCTCTTTCATTAATTTATTTGAGGTCTCTTATTACATGACATATCCTCATCATAGCGTTTGTGCCTTTGTACATCAAGCTTGAGATCTTATTGGTTTTAATTTGAGCTTAGCCTTTTCTATTTTTATCTCAAATGCCTTCTTTTTTTAAAGAAGTAAAATATTTTCCTTATTGGTGGGCATGATACATATGCAAGCAATAAAGTTGCAGAAGGAGGGGAGCTCATAGACCTTTAATGACAGTGACACGTAGACATCAAAACACATACAGATTCTCACACAGAAACATTCTTGTATATAGTTACATCACAGTTGCAAATAATGGTATTTTTAGAAGTGCCTTGCTAAAACATTGTTTTCACGATGATTAGTCCTAGTTTTTGGCAGATTTAATATTTCTGTTTTATCTTATTTATCTAAATAATATTTAATGACATTGTATTTTTTTGTCAGCTATTTTGCATATTTTACTTCTAAACCAGCTATTATGGGAGCTATTTTAGCTTCACAAATGTTTTAAAGTAAATTATGTTATTTTACAAAATTATTGCAGTAGAACATACATCTGAGCAATAATGTTTTCTCTTTGACATTGCTTTGATGACTCATCCATTTTGACAGGTAGCTGCTTTAAAGCTATTTAGTTTGCATCAACACTGAGATAAAACGAGACTTGAACAATATGTACCAAAGAAGAAAAAAATATACTGTCATTACATGGTTAGAAAAAACAAAGATTTGTAATGGGAAAAAACAGCTAATAGAGAAATATCTTTGATTCAGTCATTGCTTATTGTAGCAAACCTGCATATTCTTTGTCCACTGACTTAACCTAGAAAAAGAGTAGTACTGTCTCTGCTGCATAATTTGTTACTGCCACTTTGAGAAAGATTATGATAATGTACATATAACAAAATTGACAACAACGGAGGAGTCCTGTAATTTTGAACTAAATTCAAGGAGGCTGCTCTGAGCATAAGAACTAACAGTGTCTTCATTATGATTAGCTTACCTTTTCAAGTGTTCTGCTAGGAACCTCTATCACGTAAATTGAGGCAGGAACTTTATTATCATCACTATAGCAACTGCAGGGAAATTTATTTCAAAACAGTTGGCTACCTGAAAATTTTCTCGTGATGGAAAGAACAGCAGATGATATATACATTTTAATTCATTTTCATTTATTCCTGTTTTGAAGTGTTCCATAAATGAGTGAAAGGCTTTTTTCTTGTTGTTTTAAAGAAAAGATAGCCAGTTCCATCTTAATATTTTTTCCTAATCCATCTTTTTTTTTCACTAGGAGCAAAAAGGAGTGCTGAAGGATTTTGGTTCTATCATTATATGTAAAACTTTAATTATGCTAAGACATGGAATATTTCAAATTGGTCATTTAATGCACAATTCTCTTCATTATTTAATTTTTGAGTTTAGCTCTTACGTAGCTTTTCTTTCGACTTCGATCTTATATCATATAACTGCTCAGCAAGAATCGTGAAGCATGCACTTTTTTTTATTATTTTCCCATGGTGTTATTATCTTCTGTGCCTAAAGAAAAGGAACAACTGCACAGATGTATTTGTAGGGGATGTGAGGAAACTGTAGATGCACATAGAAATTGAATGCAAATACAAGGAAGTTTCTCTTTTTTGTCCATGGCAGGATGGAACCCATGTTCACACTTGTAATTTTTCATACGCAGCCTCCCTTTTGTTGCATTTCTGTAATTACAGGGCTAGCATAATGCTGAAAACAATGGTAATGCTTCAGAAACTAGCATCAATCTTTTATTGAAAATGTACAAACAATTTTTTTTATTTCTTTCTGCTCCATGATAGTTTTATTTTCTTTAAAATGAAGAAAGAGAAAGACAGTGTTTTGAAACACAGGTTTCATTAAATGAGCAGAGAGAAATGGAGAAATATCTCAGCTGTCTTGAAACCCTTTTTCTCACAAAACATAAAAAGTGTAAAAATTCGTATTATTTATGCATTGTGGCTGGTGTTCCATTATGAAAGTGCAGTGTATCTCAAAGGTACCCCATATAAGACACTTCAGTCACTACTTTAACCAATGCACATTTTTTATTGAAAAAGACAGTATAAAATTTACTGCAATCTGCATTAACAAATAGATCACATCTTACTTGTAGCCAAATTTCTCTCAACTCTTCCTAATAAAGAAGAACATTTTGTGCTTTGGATTTCAGTGGGTTCTTCCTTCTACTATGAAATGGAAATATGTTAATTTTCTTTCACAGACAGGAAGGCACTTAAAGAATTGCTGAAGACGAGAATGTAAGATTGAATGCAAAACATTCAACACAGTTGAATATTTTGGGTGCTTCACATGAGGCTCATTTTCACTAGATAGTTTTAGGAATCTCACTAGGACACCTACCTAAACAGTCAAGTTGTCCTAAGGTCCTTAAATAATTCTTTGGGAATGGTGTGTCCCTCCAGAACAGAATCAGAATTACTTTCTGAAAGTACCTATTTTTCTTCCAATTACTAACTAGGAGACTATTGTACTCTTCCTTTACTACTTTTAATTCTCTGAAAAATCCATCAGGTTAAAATATTTTCACTCATAAACATCTCACAGTGGAAAGACAGAATTTTCAATTGCAATATGTTTGGTTGGGGATTTTTTGTTCAATAGACTTTGGTTGGTTGGTCAGTTGTGGCTTTGTTTATTGGGGGGCTTTTTTTTTTTTTGTGGTGTGGATTGTTTAGCTGTTTGTTTAGTTGTTTGGTTGGTTGTTTTTGGTTGTGTTTTTTGACACTTTTTGTATCTACAAACCCTTGAAGAATATGAAAATCCCAGGAGGCCAGGCCTTGAAATCATTGCTGCCAATAGGAGTTTTGCCAGTGACTCCCCCCGGATCAGTATTTCACATTTTTACACAAATTAAGACTCAATAAAGAAACGTCCTTGGAAATGCAAGTGGAACAAGTCAGGGTAACAATGTGAATGATCAGAGATTAAATTAGTTTTCAGTGCAGCTTAATAGTTATCAAAAGAACATCTATCATTAGGTATTATAATCCATAAACACAAGTGATTACTTTGTGGAAGAAAGTCCTCGTGCTTTGAAAATCTATCTCTAGGCATTGAAACAGCCATTGTAAAATGTTGTTCATCTATATGACAGCTTAAAATATTTTTGGAATAAAGATCTCAATTTATTAAGGCAAAAGATCTATACATTAATGTATTTGGGCCAACTGCAGTATCTCACTGAAGTCCCATCAGAACCAGCCTCATTCTACACTGATTCACTATTCTGCTAGCATGTACACACGTGCAGTGTTAGCATTTCTGCTATCCACAGTAAGCCAGTTGGCCCACAGGCTCTGCCACTTCTACCCCTTCCCCTAAGGCTTTGACTGCCTTTTCTGACAGTCATCCCTAACAGGGCACGGCCGTGGGACCTTGGTCAGAGCTGCAGAAGGAAGAGCCTTGTTGGGGTCTCCCACCTTCCTTCACCTGAGACGCTCCCCCTGGATCCTTGCTGTAGCCAGTGTTTTTACTTTTCTGATCCTCACCCTGACCCACTGACCTGATATTCTGCCTTGACTCTGTACCAGGCCCATCTTTGATCCTTGGATGGATGTTGACTCTGGTCCCTGTCACTAACCTGCCATACACATCTCACTGGGAGCAATAGGATGGCACCCCATCAGTGTGGCACTGACTGGTCAGCCTGACCATCACCCACGGACCCTGGCTCAAGGCCCTTCACAAAGCAGCCTCCTCCTCCTGCTCCCTGGTAGTATAACCCCCAAGGACCACCAACCTGAGATAGGAAAGTGTGCTCCAACTGTTCAAGAATTTCTTTGTTTCCTTTCCTTCTTGGCACTTGCTCTGATGAACTTGTATCTGGCAAGATTTTCCTCTGTATAATGTTGGGTTTTGGTCAATACATAAGAGACAGAATGTATATCCTAATTTAGCCAATAATATGTTGTTCATCAGGAGCATAGAGAAGCTGATTGCAATCCATTTTTTTGTTGGATCCAGTGACTTGAACCTGAGCAGATATACAGCTCCTTTATGTCCTCAGTTCTCATACATGCCTTTATGAGAAAATGTTCCATTTGATAAAGCTGGCATTGTGCCAGAAAATTAATTATTAACTCCACAATCAAAAGATTAAGGTGATTGTATGTTGTTTTCACTTAGGAATTCCAACTTTGAATTCTGCTGTAATAAATGTTTGTGAAAAACAGAACACTCTCAAAAGACTCAGGGCAGATGCAATCAAACATAAGGACTGTAGCATTCACCTGAGATTCTGAAACCTGGAAAGTCACTGCTTGAGCCTCACTTCTCAAAAAAAGGAAAGAAACAGCACTCAGCTGGCTATCTGAGGAAATGGGGAGGGTATGTTCTCAACAGTTTGTCCTCAGAGTCTCTTTATGAGGATTGGAGAATGTGTTGTGATGAAGAATGGAAAATTTAATATATTTTGTTTGGAAATCCAAGCTCTTTCCTGTCTGTCCAAAGGATTATCTCCATATTCTGATGCACTAATACTACCATCTCAAATTTTAGAAGAAAATAAAAAAAATCACAGTCTGAATTTCATGTCTGATCTCTCTTCTTGAACTTCAAAAGTAAACTTTGTTATAAGAAGTCCTTTTCAACATTTCTGGTTCTCCGCCATCCTCTAACTCTTGAAATGTTGGAAAAGATAGCTCATGCATAATGCATTAGGTGAAAAGTCTATAAATTTTTTGCTTTTAATTCATTTAGGAATCAAACTAATTTCATTTTCCTCATTGAGTATATTTTTATTCCTTGTAAAACAATCATTAAAACATTCAAAATAATAGAAGTGGAATAAGAAAGCATATCAAACATGTAGTTTTAATAATAGATTGCATTGTTAAGTCAGAAAGAATTAGGTAATTGTAGACAGTAAATATTTTAATGCATATTCTCCTCGTGGCTTGTTAACTCAGTTACTTACATTAGAATAGTTGCATAAGAAAAACAACATTTTTTGCTAAATCAATTATCATAGAAAGCATTTTCTTAAAATTTATGCATTTATGTTACATATGAATGAGCAATATTGTGTTTATATCTAATTTAAAAAACATGTTTTTAAGGAATTAAGAATGTGTCCAGGATATAAGGGAATGGGAGGCACCTCACTTTGTTGGAAGATAAAAGGGGCAAAGTTCCCCTAAGATCATCTACTCAGGATTTGGGTTTGGGCAGACGAACATCACTGACTCAGGATCCGGATCAGAAGGGTCCCACAGAATTGAATGAAAACTTATCAATCTGTTCAGCTGAGAAGGGGTTAGAAGAAGGGAATGTTGGTCAAGAATTTTTGTAGTGGTTAAATGGAGAAAAAAAATACTTCCACTTGAAGTGTTAAACATATTCTTGCAATTATAGAATATCTTTTTCAAAACCTTTATAACTCCCTATAAGCCTAAGTCCCATTAACTCTGAAAGTTATTTGAATGCTTTTAAAAATCCAAGTTACGTACCCAAGGAACAAGTATTTTTAAAATAGTTACCCATACCATGTTGTCAGTGTATAAATACCTTGTAATATGAAAAAAAAAAAGACGTGGCTAGGCATGTCCATTGTCCATAGCAAAAGTCATCACCTTGAATTGAACACAATTAGAAACAATAAAATTAAGTTGTCTTTTAAACATATATCTATATCCATCACTCAATGCTTCAAATAACTCACAGAGTTTTCTTCATGGGAGCCCCTGTGGAGTGATGCCATTGTACCTCTTGAGGCACAAAAGGAAATTTCCCAATGTAACAAAGGCCTCAGTAAGTTGCCTGAAGCCACTGCCACCTCATCATTCAATTGGAGCTCTCAGCGTCTTTCCTGACCTTGGTGAAAAACCAACATAACAGAAGCAACACCACTAGGAAAAAACCTTGTACTTCCTAGAGACATCATGAACTAAGAAGGGAGAGGTGAAAAAATCATTACTGACACAGTGTCTCTCCAGAGCAACTCTCTCTCCCTGCTTCACTGAAGGCAATTGCTTACTCCTGGGATGGAGAGTCACCTCCTTTCCCAAAGTTTCAAAGATCCAGTATTCTCTGTACACTCGTTGTACCCACTAAATATTATAAATATGGGATGTTTTGGCCAGCTGGATAGGAATAGAGGGCAGCTGTGCGTAACCTTCAGGACCTCTTTCTCCTTCATTTGCAGTAAAATTGGGAAGTAAATACTTAGAAGACATCATTTTCCCCCTCATTCCTAGACAGTATAGATCAACAGCAAGTAATACAGACCAGCACTTTTACAGGATTCAACCTCAAGAACAGTTTTCTGCTCTTTACTGTACTTCGGTTTGGCTGATTTTTATGCATTAGTATAGAAGAGACTTCAATATTCAAATGGATGCCAAGCACAGTAGTATAGTGCATTAACCTTTCCCTTTGAGATATTTTAGTTCAATTGGTGGCAGAGAAAACCACAAACTGTGGCACAACTGTCAGTCTCATAAATGATTTGTGACTGTGTAAATGCAGATGCCACAGCTGTCATGTAATCTGCACACAGGCTATACTGGGAATGTAACTCAGACCCTTCTGCTCCAACACACGGGCCTTTTCCATTTGTACTGTTCCATTAGCTGTTGAAATGGCTTAAAACTAGAACAATTTATCCTTCCCCTTTTGAACTTTAGCAAAATAGGACAGAGCTGTAAACTAGCTTTCATTTACCAACCAAAATTCTCCCAATGTGATTTTCTAAAGCAAACATTTAAATCCAGTGATACCTAAATAGCTGTCAACGGTATTATAGAGAGCTGTACAAAACTTAAAAGCCCAGAAACAGATACATTTTCCTGGTTTCAAGTGTCACTGCAAACCACAGATTCATGACTCTGGATTGAATATAACATCTAATTTATGGGTTTGGGTGGAAACCGCCTAAAAGCTGCAAATGCTTTGGAGCTTTTATTTTAAAAGACCAAAAATTGCAATTCTGGCTAAGATTTGCTTTTTGAGGGAGTTAGTTTGAACTGAAAAATCACAAAGCAATACCAGGGAGAAAAGAAATCACGTGAAACAAGTCAGCAGGGCATGTCCCAACATGGAATCAAGACACAGCATAGATATCTCATGCAATGCCTTTGCAGGCCCAATAGAGAGGATAGTCACAAAGCCCAGCAGGTATATACCTCTTTCCAGTAAAAGGCAACTTGGTTACTTGCTCACCTCTCTGTTTAAGAAAGACCCAAGGATCAAAAGGAATTTTTCAGTACACATGACTCAGAAACATAAAGGACTATGAGAGAAATCTGCAAAGCCCCTATTATTTCCTGATATAATATAGCAGCGCTGCATTCACTTACTTCTCAGTAACTGATCATTTATTCCTCTGTAGAAAAGCAACATTTTTCCAAAACTTAATATGGAACTGTTCTAAAATTATTACAGGAAACATATTTTCTCAGCTACTGCATTTAAACAGAAAAGCTCTGCTGAATATAGTTTTGTACTTTCTTCATTTGTTTATATTCAGGAACAGTTGCCAATTCTTTCCACAACCCCACCCCAATTCATTGAGCCTACAGGTCTTCAGGCAATCAGCAAAGACTAGAACAGAGATGCAGTGTTTAGTTGTTGCTTCCAAAACCTAGACTGCCAGTAACTTAATGAACCCTCTGGAGATATGCTCCCATGTGGAGCAGGTTATGCCTGTGCTTGAGAAGGTTTAAATTAGTTATTTCTTAGAATACCCTGTGATGAAAGCACTGCTACCAACTGCTTTTCTTGTCACTAGCCCATCAGGGCAATAAACCAATTAGTTGTTGCCATAGTAAGGGTCATTTCTTACTATTTTAAATTCTTGCAAGGGATACACAGCACTTCCCATATTTGTGGAATCAGCATTTTCAGTTCATTATGATTGCAAATGAATGTGTTTCTTCACAAAAGCAGTTTCGTTGTCAAAAAAGGACTTGTTACGTTGCTGTTTTATGAAGTGCTAGCATAATATGGGGGTGCAGGGTAGGAGGGAAGAGAGCAGGAGGTAGTCTGCTGCTTCAGATATATCAACCATTCATTTTTTATGAATGCTTTTGAAAAATATTTGGTCCTCAATTAGAAGTAGCCACATGCTGCTTCCAAACCACTATTGGCAAGAAAAGTTAGTATATGCCAGAAGTACAGCTTGCATCCTTCTGGAGGTTTGAGATTTCTTCTTTGAAATTTGTCTATAGAGAAATCACTTTACTCATGAAAATTAAATGTGCTTGAAAAGTTGGATTGTGTATTTTGGTTTGTATGAATATACTTATGGCATTGGGAGGGTGCCTCATGACCTTGTTTTGCTAAAGTTTTTCTTACAATGTGTTGTATTCCTCGGGAAGAGCTGAACATCCTTACCTTCTAATATGTTCTCCACAGAAATTTAGTAAGCTTGGTTCCAGAAATGTTCTCCTACAGAGTAAGTAACTAACCCACATGGCAGTTGCCATGGAATCATGTCATAATATCTGCAATTCAAGTAAGGAGCCTGACACATACTATTGCCAGAGCACAGTACCCGACCAGTGTAGTGTTGAGGTTTCACGCTGGTGGGAGGCTCAGCCTCACCCAGCCACTCTTTCATTGCCCTCTGTGATGGGCAATGGGAGGCAGAATCAGAAGGGTAAAAGAGAAATAAAACCCAAAGTACTGTAGTTTAATAGATACAGTAAAAGCTGCACATGTAGGCAAAGCAAAATAAAATTTAATTCCCAGATTTTTAGCCATGACATGTAATTGTTAGACAAATGCCACCACTTCAAATTTTCAACAATTCCTCCCCACAGATTTTATTGCTGAGTATGAAGCTATTTAGTATGGAATATCCCTTTGGTCAGCTGGGGTCAGCTATCCCAGCTGTGTCTCCTCATAACTCCTTGTGCATCCCCAGCTGCTTGCTGAGAAGCAGAAAAGGCCTGGACATTGTACACTGTCCAGCTATAACTGAGACATTGCTATGGTATTCACATCATTTTGATCACAAATACAAAACGCAGAGCTATACAAGCTGCTACAAAGAAAATTTACTAAATCAAAGCCCAAATACGTAAACGTCTTTAGGTTTCCAAAAATGGGTTCACCAGCAAAATAGTTGTATATTGCATTTGTCACATAAAACACAATAATTGGAATTAGCATTGAGACCTTACTCTAAAATTAAGCCCAGGTCACTTCTTGGGTGATTTGAACAGCGGCCACATATGGCAGTTTTGAACAGCTTTCTTTACTGTAGGAAACTTGTCCTAGGTGATGTTTGGGACCAAGGAAAAGAATTTTCAGGAGAACAAACTTGAAAGTATGTTCCTGCTCTAGTGAGGTCTGCCTTTCAACCATCATTTCCACAGGCATGCTCTGCAGTCCTGAAGATATAATAAACAGAGTCAACAAGTTGGGCATGAAAATTAGTATTTGGATATTGGAACATAAAAAGGCTTCATGCAATACTTTTTCTTGATACTCAGCCTCCTAAAGTACTACAGGAGAATCCAAATAAAAGAATACCTTTTCTCCTCTTTGTAACTGAATTGAAAATCCTGATTTTCCTTATCCATGTGTTATAGTTTGAAATTCTTTCATTTTGTGTTTGGTTTGAGTGTTTAGCTCCATAAGAAATATAATGTTAGATCCTGTTGGAACACCTGAATTTCAAAAAAATTTCTGTCTTTAAAGGCATAATGAAGATACCTTTACTGAAGGAACCAAAAAAAAGCCAACCAAATTAAAGGTAAGCTGCAAGACACAACATGACAAAAGAGAATAAAAGGAAGAAAATGAAATTTTATTTCAGGATTTCTAATCACCTTAGCCAGAAAAGATCTCTAATATTTAATGCCTCTGCAAGAAACATAAAAGACAATTCAGTGAGAAACTGGTGTAATTGTTCTTCCACGACTGCCAGCCCTGAATGCTTTGGTTGCTGCTTTGTGTCTGAATGAAAACCATGCTGGTGCATTACTGGCCTTTCCTTCCCAGAACAGACACCTGCAGCTCTGGGCAGTTACTTTTGAGGATAGCTCCACTTCCTTCATGAGACTAAGGAAGCTTGAGAGATCAGGACTATCGTGCACAAAGGGGTTTTTCCTACAAGGATCAGAGGTGGACACTGAAGTTTTCAGTCTGGGCGAGTTTCATGGTGGAGCAGCAAAGGAGGAGTAAAGCCAACTGGGGGGTTCAAACAGCACACTCAACAGCTAGTTCAAGGATGGCAAATTTCAGCTCCTTGCGTCTCTGGAGCCATGGTGGAAAGGATCACTCCAAACTTTTGTGATATTGTATATTTTCAAGAGTGGGAAACAGCATTCACTTTTGCATGTGCAGTTGAAGAAGGGAGACTGAAATTCTCCCGGCAACTACGAGGCTGAGGCAGCTGATTGTCTGAGGAAAGGCTGCTATGTTTACTCTGATGACTCTTTTGCACTGACTCTGGAGAGGGACATCAAGCCATCTGCACAGAGTCCCATCAGTATAAAAGTGGACAGACAGAGAGCAGGAAGGAAATGCATTGCTATGCAAATAGTACCACCTCTTTTGAAGTAGAGAATTAATCCTGCATACACCCAGGACACAAGACCTGAAAGGCAGGCTTAGTGGGACGTAATCTGCTCAATGCCCTTTCCTTTTGCTTAGCTAGAAGTAAATACAGGACTTGCTTCAGTGTTTCTGCCCTTTACTTTTTTCATACTTTTAAATACTATTTTGCATTCTATAGTGCCTTTAATCCTAATGATTCCTAAAATGCTGTACAATTTTTTTTTAAAAAATATATGCAAACTATATACTTGGGATTACACTGTCATGCAATCAGCACAGCATTTCCTTAAGAAAAAAAATATTGGCTATAGCCATCAGCTGTCCTCACCTTTATATAAGTCATGGCATCTTCATGGTTGCTTTTGAAGATATTCCTCTGCAAGGCACTAAGTGGTATTTCCCCGCAAAATTGTGAACTGGAGGCAAACGTTGTATTAAAAACATACCTCCGCATGTAATTAAAGAGAAGGGCTAAGGAATTTTCAGCTGCATTGAGGAAGTGGTTTGTATCTGCAGAAGCACAGGTACTGGGCCTAATCATGGGCCTAATTTTGACTATGCTCAAATTTTCTATTTCATAGAATCCCAAGGGAATTCTCATGGAAAAAGAAGCAGTTCACTGAATGAGTTACTTCATTCTACTTTTTCATGGTGTTGCAGATGACAGGAGTACCTCCTACCAGTCCTCTTGAGAGGCCAGCTCATAAATACTGAAGAAACTGAATGGTTTTCCTGTCCACTGAATGGAAATACATAGATATATCAGCCACAGCAATCAAGCGATAGTCGGGGAAAAAAAAAAAAAAAGACAAAAGAGACCCTCTCCCATGAACAACTAGTATTGGGGAAGCACATTAAAAAGCACCTTCTCCTTCTCTCATACTTTTGTGAAGCTCTAAGCCTCTTACCCTGCTCTCAGTGTTTCCTTTTAAGGTCACTTCATGGGTGTTTTCGTACAGCAAGGTACAAAAACCTCTCTGATCTCTGCATGAAGGAGAGGAGGCTTCAGAAGTGACAGAGGGCAAGAAGCTCAGTACATGAACCTTCTGTGTTCCTTTGAAAGGACAATGCTGAAGATGGAAAAGATCTACTCTATATCAGGATCACAGGGTCAGCACAATTTTTCTGCTGTGACTTAACATGCCTGCTTTTAAAAAATTTGGCCCACAAAAGGCACTTACCTGAATTAATCTACCTTTGGTCCCATCATCTCCTGTTTGAAGAACCAATTACAAATGCAGAAGACATGTGGAAATGCTAACACTATTTGTAGGGTGGAAGAGCCTTGGCAGACTGGCAGCCTGACTAACACATCTATAATTCAAAATTTTGAATTTCCTATGGTATGGATGTGAAAGGAGATTGCAGCCCTATGAATTTAATGCTTTGCTCTTGTCATATGGGTGGATGATGACACCAAATATTTGGTCTGGAACAGAGTATGCTGCATATTTATGTATTCAGAAACCAGAGCCAGACTAGAATACTGAAATCATTTATGAATTTTTAGTAGTCTTCCTACTGTAAATGTTTAGAGCTGCAGCTTAGTAATAAGATATTTGATAGTAGTGCTCAAAAAGATACCACTTGGGAGTTATTAAAAAACATCTACAGAGCCTAAATGTTTTTATGGGAAAAAAAAAAAAGTGATGTGGCCATCTTTCTTCCCTCTCTGAATAAATACCATAGAAAGAGCTAAACAGAGATGTAAACCAAATAGTTGAAAAGTCGGTTTGCAACTTGCATAAAACCAGATGAGGTAAAATAAGATCCAATTGTGTTTCAGTAGCAAATAAAGCACATTTTGCAGTAGGAGATTTTATGTGAGTATGTGTTTGTGGTTTTGCATATATATTTATATGTATATGTGTTTGTGTCCATATGAATATTTACATATGCATATATGTGTATGCACACAAAAACACATACACATATACATACAAACATATATACAAACAATTAAAAAATCCTCAAACAGGCTTGCTGATTATGCCAACATTTTTGCCCATGATCATAATCTGCATTATTCTACTAGATGTTGCTTTAATAATAAAGAAAAACAATTGATGTAGCCACTAAAACAACTAATTTATTATTTGCATTAAATGTTTATAATAATTGATTGTGTATCATGAATTTGTGTAAACTTGTAATATGAAGAAAACCATCAAGAACACAATATTTATTTTCCTTGTCTAATGTGCTATAGTGTTTCCAAGACTGCAAAGCTGCAAATAAGAGTAATGTCTGATAGGGCACATTGAACAGTTCCCCAGAGACCTGAAAGGACAGTGTATGATAACTTTCAGGCTTCCATTTATAACAGCAAGATTTACTTTAATGTTTGCATGTTTCTTATATGAACTATGCAAAAAATATAAGAAATGTATGGAAAGATTATTTTTCATATTGCATTAGTTTTAATTGGTTTTTGTTTTTCTTAACCACTACAATACTTGCTTTCCTCCAGAAAGATGCATAAATGTTTAACCTAGCGTAATTATGTGTATACATTCTTAACATTAGTAATTTGTGCTTTAATTATATTTACCATTTGGACCATGGTATATTTGTGTGACACAGAGTTATTTAGAAGTGTTTCATTTTCACAGGTTTCCACAATTTTTCTATAGATAAATTAGAAAAGCTTGGGAAATTGCATACTGAAAATTGAAATAAGGACTATAAAATCCATTTTGAGACTTGCCTTTTGGTGTTTACTTCAAAGCATGCTTCTGTGTGTGTGCTTGATTTACATTTAGCAATATCTAAGTGCAAATAGTAATCATACACCAAAGTAAACTGGACTATATGCAATTGCTTCCTCTGTTTCTTCAATTGCAGTTGCAATCCCATAGATTCAAATCTTGACAGGTAGCATAATTAGAAAATTCTCTTTGTCTTATTAAATGTGACTCTTCTCAATAGAATTCACTTCATTGCAGGCAAAGAACAGAAAATATACTTCAAATCTAAAATGGGAAATCAAGGGGGACTGTTTTATTTTTATCTGTCTTTGTGCAAGCGACATTATTATCAAAGGATATTGTAATGCTGAAAATGTACTTTTGGGATTTAAATCACGTATTAGCCTGGAAAGGAAAAAGTGCTGTAGGGCCCATGCAATATATTTTCTCATTAATCTGATTGAAAGATTATCCTTCCTATAGCTATGAAAAGTCTAATACCCATATATCCATCTTTCCTGCTAGTAAAATTCAGCTTTGTGCGTAGTCATTGTCTCTTGTGTCTGAGGTCCTACACTCTTCTTCATTTCTCTGTATAAGCCTATCTGTATTAAAATAAATTCAGAACAGGCCGCCATTTCATGCACACATTTTGATTATTTCATAAGATGCTGAGGAAAATGGAAGTATCAGCAAGTCATGCAGTTTTCTGGTAATGTAATGCTGTCATTACCTCAGTGGTCATGTGAAAAAGTTTAGCTATAATATCTATGACAAATGTTCGGTGAGTCAAAACAGTGCATTTAAATGAAATGCAGATATGAATGAGCCATTATTGCAATCACAACTCCAGCTTAGAAATTATTAAATATGAATATATACACTTTCACAGTAACCTGACATTTGTAATACATAACTAGCTGTGCATTTCTCACCCCCCTCCTCCCGTTTTCTTCCCCATCATCCCCCAGATTGAGAATAGAGGAAGTCATTTTGATCAGAGGCTGCACACAGTAATTGAAGACACTCCTGATGATTTCATGCAATCAGAGTGGCACATTATTTGTGATGAAAATTAAGTAAAGAAGGAAAGCAGATTTATAGGTTGTCTTGCTTATGGTCAACTGCCTTTACAAAAGATTAGCAATTCTATGCTAACCACCCCAACTGCATATATACTTTTACACATCGTAGATTTACTGAAATTTTCATATAACCTTAGTCATAACTTGTGGTACCTCATGATTTTAAGCTTTTAATGAAACTACAGAAGATGTCTTAAACTGAATGATTTCTATTCTGAGCTCTTTGAGAGCTGATAGCATGAACAGTATAGATGGCTCTAGCCATAACTGTCACACAGATAATATTCTTTTATGCCTCAAGACACTAAGATGGTGCTGTAGATAACCAAAAGGAATAAGCTGCCACCATCACTAATCTGCAGCTTTGAAACACTATAGCTTTTGCATGGTTAAGAGAAGGTAAAATCGCCTAGAACTGGAATATAGAAGACATTTTTAAGTTAACATAGAAGAGAGAACTAAAGGTTTTCATATTTTTTAATCTATATCCACTCTAGATCAAATCAAGTATAACCCCCTTTTTGTGTGTTTATGGATAATAATTGAAAATGCAAAAGAAGCCGATGCCTTTGAATCCTCCTAGGATACTTTACACTAATATAGTGAAATTGAAACGTGGGGAATAGGTAGCCTTATTGCTCCCTTTGGAGCTTAACTTTCAAGATGTTTCATATAGACTTTTTGTTGGTTTTATAATACATGTAACAGATTTTGTCTACCATCTACTTCATGCCAGAGGACTATAATTTCTGTTGATTATTTTTCAATATGTAAAAGCAAATGCAACTGAAACTTTAATAAAAGAATTAAATTTATTTCTGTTTATCATATCTAAGGTCACCAAATTAAAACTACATGGGAGTATGAAGTGAAGCAAAAAGTAAAACTTTTATAAATGCTTTGCACTTTATAGTAGCATTTCCTACTAGTAACCTTGTTTATTTCTATTCTTTTAAAAAAAAATCTGGACAAATGTTTTTAGCATTCATGTTGCGTAATTTTTTCATCTTATTTGTCCCTTATAACACCTTATACAAGCTACTATTAAAGACTGACTTATAATAAATCATAATAAATCAATTTTACAATATAAAAAATCTACGTTCCAAAATGGTACTGGTTCCTTTTTTCTGGGAACCAGTACCATTTTGGAACCTAGATGTTTTTTCTACATACAGTTTAGAAATCCCTAATCAAAAATCCTATTGTTGTGAGAATACAGCCTGACATGAAAGTGTCAGGAAAGCAACGAAGGAAAAATGATGATCTTAACATCAACAGAGTCGGACCGACTATAAACCACATTTTCTGGGTGTGTTTTTTAGATATTGTGGTATGCTTTTCAGAGGAAAGAAAAATTTTACTATGAAGTCTCAAGCAATATGAATATTTTTTATTGAGCACATGAACTATCAATAATAATCCACTAAATTGTGCTCCAAAATACAATCATTGTTAGGATGAAAAACCCAAAGCCTCCAGGAAGCTATTAAATGCACAGCAGAATTTGAAATCAAACCACAGTGACTTGTTCTTATGGCATGCTGACGTTATTGGTCCTTGTATATAGTTACATAAGCATCTCTGAAGCCAGATTTTAAAAACGGTTTGTAAAGCAGTTAAGGAACATCAAAATCTGGCTTTACCATCAACTCTCTAAGGTCTGTGCTAAGCATTACTTCTGTGTAAACAACTGCATGCAGTTGAAAGTAACACAAAATATGAAAATACAATGAAATTACTTCCCACTGCAAGACCTTATGCGGTGTTACAAAGAATTTCGCATTATACTCCTAATCAAAAATGAAATTTTAATCTCTCATTTTGCCATCAATTCAATTAATGCAGATGCCCCCCACCCTCAATTTGACTTTACTTCAGGTAGCTCTAGAGCCTGTCATTGTTGCCTTTATGGCAAACTCATGTCTTCAGTCAGTAGGTGATCCAGAAACCTACATGTATAGGTACAGATTTATTTAAAAAAAAAAAAAAAAAAATCCTGATTCCTGAGAAGAAATACTGAATCAGAAAGTGGAATTCACCATCATTCTGTGACTCCACCCATTGCCATGTTACAAATTGCCTTGATATTAATTCCAGAATTGTTTTAAAGAAGCTGCCTAGGAATAAGGCATATTACTCATTTGCCTAGAATTTCCATTTACATATAAGAAATACAACTTTTGGCCCCAATAGTGGGTGAAGAAGAAGGATTTTGACTTACTATTGTGCTGCTGATGTTCACATGCCTCACTTGAGTTTCACTGCCAAATGAGCTCAAAAATGCACTAAAAGAAAGGACTTTTGTAGATTTATCCCTGTCTAGCTGTATCCACTTAAAAATCATAGAAGAGGTATTATTTAAAACAGTTTGCCTGAGAAATTAATATAGGCTCATGTCACAAATTAATTCTCTTTTGTTTTCATTTGTATTAATCACAAAACACCTGCTTTTGATTAAAGTACTTATTCAGTCCTTAAATTAAGGTGGTCTAATGTTAATGAAGGAACCTGATATGAGTATCTAGAAGATGTTTATTCTATACCATCACAAAAATGCACCAAAACACAGAATGTGATCCTTGCATTTGTCATTGACGGAGCTCTGTGTAGAGTACATTCTTCCCCCTTTCCAGGCAAAAGCTAATTAATTGCTTGCTTGAGTATGAATATTGTACAATAGGTGAATAGCCTATGCTTGCAAGCTTATAATGCTTATGTTGCTGAATAAGAAACATACAGCTCTCTAAATTGTAGGGATTTTGTCCTGAATGATGTATAAGATGTGCCTCCAGCATTTTATGAAGGGTTTGCCACTTTCTTTATTTTTTTTTTTTTCTTGGCTATTGCTCAGTTTGCCTTATGTCTTTGCTGCAACCAGACATATTCTGCACGCGGATATCCAATACTTTGTGTTTAGGGAGCAAGAAAAAATTTCATGTTGGAACAAGAGTGCTACAGCAAAGTATTGGTGTGCTTTCTCTGAAAGCACCCACTGACTCTATTGTCCAAAGTAACTCTAATGCAGCTGTTTTGCCCATTGTCATCTAGGTTATTGCAAATAAAGGAAATAGAAGTGACTAACAGAATCTTTGGATACATATGAACTAAAATGAAACCCAGAACTGTGAGTGCAAGGAATGCATCCACAAGCAGGCCTGAGCACAGGGGTGGCCTACCAAAGCAGTCATCATCTGAACTGCTGAGAGAACTGGTGGGTTGGTTCAGCCTTACAAAGACAACTTACTGCTGTGATTCCTGAATCAAGGGCTTAGGGGAGACATTCTGACTCTTCCATAAACTAGATGTTCTCCAGATGTCCCTGACCATCTTAAAATATTCTCTGTTGCTATTATTTTGAAGTTTAGGTCTGCTAAATTGGCTATTCAACTTCAAATTTAGACAAGCACACCCAGAACTGACTTTTTTTGCATAATCGAGAGGAGAAAAAGGAGATGATACACCTGAGCAGCAGGACAGTGACCAGAGGTTTCGTGAAGTATATAAAATAAAAACTGAAAAGAACCCCTACTAGTCATGCACAAAATTTAACTTGAAACGTGTGTTTAAGTACCAAGGCTAACTGCTTAAGACATTATATTCATAATTTCACTTCCATGAAGATTTTTAATGTCAGATGATACTTCCCAACCCATTATTACTAGGCTAAAATGAATGACAGGTAGCACTGAAAATATCTTTGAAACATTATGAGTGCTATTTGAAATTTCTAAATTACTATCATGATATCATTTTAGCAGCATACTAGAATTAATACAGTACTAGTAATATACTTATTGGAGAAGCAAGTCCTGCATAAATGAGTTTATGTAAGTACTTACACTTTAGCAAGCATTATACTCTGTCATTCTATACAGTAGTAAAGCAATGATAAATAAGTCATGTTGGAAATACAATGTTATGAAAAATATGACTGCACAGCTCATCAGTTGTATGCCATTTTGCTTTTTTTAAAACTTACAAGCTTATACAGTATAGAATATAGACATCATAGCTGAATTTTTCAAAAGGGCAGATTAATTTATGGCCAATAACAACATCTCTAGTTATATTGTAAAAATAAGTTTTATCAGGTCTTATGCTTCTGGACATAAACTGATCATTGAAAAGGTCAGGATATAATTTTTATGCATGCATGCAACTTTCTTCTTTATATAAAGTTTTTGTTCCTGCTGCTCTTTGTGTTTTGTGTAATCATGGAATCGCAGACCCACAGAATATCCTGAGTTGGAAGGGATTCACAAGAGTCATCAAATCCAACTCCTGGCCATGCACAGCACCATTCCCAAGAGTCACACCATGTGCCCGAGAGCATTGTCCAAACATTCTTGAACTCTGCCAGGCTGGTGGTGTGACCACTTCACTGGGGAGCCTGCCCAACCACCCTCTGGGGGAAGAATCTTTATCTAATACCCAACCAAAACTTCCTCTGACACGGCCTCAGGCCATTCCCTCATGTCCTGTCAGTGGTACAAGGGATCTGTGCCTGCCCTACCCCTTCTCTTCATGAGGAAGTTGTAACTGCAGTGATGTCTCCCCTCAGGCTCCTCCTTCTCCAGGCTGAACAGACCAGGTAAGCTCAGCCCCTCCTCAAATGGCTACCCCTCAAGGCCCTTCACCATCCTCATTGCCCTCTTTTGGACCCTCTCAATACCTTAATGCATTTTTCTGTTGTGGCACCCCAAAACTGCCCCCAGCACTTGAGGTGAGGCCACCCCAGTGCAGAGCAGAGCAGGACTGCTCCCTCCCTTGCCCCCTGGCTGTGCTGTGCCTGATGCTCCCCAGGACAGGCTTGGCCCTCCTGGCTGCCAGGGCACTGCTGACTCAGATTCAACTTTCTGCTGACCAGGACCCTCAGATGCCTTTCTGTTGCACTGCTCTCCAGCCTCTCATTCCCGCGTCTGCACATCCATCCAGGGTTGCCCAATCTCAGGTGGAGAATTCAGCATTTTCCCATGTTGAACTTCATATGGTTAGTAGAGAACCACTGCTATGGTCTTCTTTGATAACTTTTAATTAATCCAATGCTTTCTTCATGATTCTAGAACATAGTTTCTTTAATCAATAGAAACACATGGCCAAATGAGTTACTCATCACTCTAATTGTCTAACAATTTCTTTTTCTTTATGCTGAGACTGATAATGCCTTTAAAGGAAAAATTCCATTTCCCCCCTCATGTTTTGGGAAAATGAAATATTTGTAAGGGTACTATAAATCAAATGTTCCAATATCACAGAAGCATCATGTTGAAATATGTTACCAGTCAGAAATGGAGGACTTCTGTTTTTACTATTGTTTTGATTTTCATTCCAGGCAAATCTTGAAAAAAGATATAGCCAAACAACCTCATGATACAATAGTGTAAAAACCATATGAATGGATCTTGCCCTACAGAGAGGCAAAAATCTGCCTTCTTCACTGCAAGAAATAAGAACAAAAATGGACGATCTAGGAAAAGAAAAAGTGGTCTCAGTGTTAAGGCCTCTCTGTAGGATTTGATTCACTACAAAATAATTAAGTTTTTCTGAGTACTTCCTTAAAGCAAAACCTTTTACAGCTGTCTGTCAATTGAGTTTATCTAATCTGAGAAACTTTTGCTCCTGTCTTCAGAACCAAGAGATCTTTTAGCTGCAAGTAATTTTAGGAGGAATTGCATTGTGAGAACATGATATTTTAGACAATTGCTGTTGTTGCTAAACATTCAACCTATCAGGTACAGGACCCAAACTTAATGGTTTATTTTGATGCTCCTTTTTACATTTGATATTACAAAATGAGGATAACAGTTTATTTCCTGCATGCTTTGAAGATAAGATCCCATGCATACATTATTTTAGTTTTGTGGGGAGGAACACCATAGAGAAGGCCATAATACTATCAATAATTTTATATTCGGTGTTGGATTTGGCTTATGTCAGGTGAGAAGGCAATGATAAGGGTAAAAATAGATATTAAACACACTCTGGGTTTGTTGGGTTTTATTTGGACAGACAATCTGTCTGTATTATGCAGTAAATCAGGCTGGGAGGTGGTGGGCAAAATAAAAACTGGTCATAATATTTTTATGGCATTTGATCTTGTTCTGGTTCTTAGTTCCATGTGAGATATCTGAGAAGAGAGTCATGATAGGGTCTACTCAATTCTCTGTGGGGAGACTTTGAAAATCAGAGTAGCTCTACTGCAACAAACTCGTCAAACTAATCAGCACTGCAGGAGAAGTCTAAGCAGGATTTCATCTACAGAAAGCATCTCTGGAGAATTTAACAAAATTTCAGTTAGGGAAGTGGGCAGTGCAAGTTTTTTCAGTGCTTGTTATTCTGATAAAGATGTGCAGTGAAATTATGTCAATGTTCAGAATCTGAGAAAATAACATCAAGAAGAATTAGGCCTTTTTTTGTTTTTGTTTTGGTTTTTTTTTATTCACTGATCAATTGGTGGCACAACAGGAAAATTCATATCCAATATAATTTCAAATACATTTAGAGGGCTCATTTTTCCAACCGGCTGAGTCTTCTCTGTTCCTTTACATCTCATAGCAACAGAAGGTTCTCAGCACTCTATGGTATTGGGAAATTAAGAAGCAATGTAACTAATTTTATACTTGAGAGAAGCTGGAATTTGAAAAAGACAATGTAATATTTGTTGATATAGAATGTAAGAGTGTGGTAAAAAAGAAAAATACTTGGAGAAAAAAATAAGTTGGATGAACAGTGAGTTGAATTATGAAGGGCTAGTAAAATCACAGTTTGTGATTAGATGGGAAATTAATTACAAAGCAGCTTGATGTGCATAGACACAATTAGCGACTTAAATAATGCAACATGACTTGTGATGGTGTCAGATGTGGGAGAAAGCCTGATTTCTCTTCAAATCAGTAGCAGTGGTTTTAGTCTGTCTTAATGAGACATTTTTGATAACAAACTACTTAATATTTTGACAGATAATATACGAATTTAAACCATTTTAAAGTGACAGTTTCTTCTCTAAAGATTGCACTCCAATTTGGTGGATAAATAAAGATTTTACAATGTTGATGCTAGCATTGCAGTCTCCCAGCTACCAAAGGATCTGTAGGATCTGTATGTCCTTTCCTTCCTTCCTTCCCCTTTCCCACTCATTATTGATTGGCATCTTCATCAGCCTAAATTATTTCTCAGGCAGCATGCAAGAATTAATCATAGAGTTATCTTTAAAATACTATAGTATAAAAAATAACATAAACCACATGTGTATTTAAAATAGCTGGGGAGGGATGGGGCGAGATTTGAGTGGTGTTTTTTTTTTTTTTTGTTGGAAAAATCCCATACCTGTGACTTAAGGTATTCTTGCATGCAGTATTTTCATTAACTGAGATCTGGACTGAAATTCTGGGCCACCAGTGGCAGTAAATAGATTAGACTGGAAGTAGTAAATGAAAATAAGGCAGTATGCTGCCTAAGTATTTCCAGAGTACAACACTTGTATGGAAAGCTAGTAGGGAAATAGTTTTTCATACACTTTCTATACAAATGGGCAGAAATGGACATATAAGAGCATTAGGTCTTCTGCTCCTTCAAGTTCTCCTCTCCAGTGAGGAAAAAACACTTTCATGAAGATTTAATTTAACTGTAAAAAATCTCTGTGGATAAAATCACTAATATGAATCTCAAAAGGGATATTTCTGAGAGATGAAAACTTTCAGAGGAAGCAGAGTTGATTTGATTATAAGTGTACAAAGCTCAAAATTCCCAGTGGTGTGATAATCCTTAAAATGAAAATGCTTCCTAAACAGAACACTGTATGGGAACATCTTTCAACACACACTTATCTGAAGTTCTTTACAAACAAAATCCCTATCAACAACAAATTCTTATGGGATAAAGGAGATCTATTAGAATTAAAGTAGTGAGTAAGAGACAAGCTCAACAAGCCTATGGTGTTTTTGAGGACATGATCAATTTTATTACAGAAGTAAAATTAAATTTATACTACTGGAAAATATGTGCCTGTGTCTAGAAAAATATTACTTTTATCTAAATGATCAGTCCAGTCTGGAAGGATACCCTATTAATGTGTTAGTGAATATGGAAATTTGAATGTATGATTACCAGAGTATAAACTGCTCAAAACTACTAAACAATTATAATTTAAAATTTGGAGAAGCAGTATGCAAACAAAAACAGCAAAGAAGGCATACATGAATGAATTATTTTGCTATCTTTGACAACTTCCTGTTCAAAAAAAATGTTTTATTTTCCTTTTCCTTCTCTTTCCTTTTTTTTTTTCACCTCTTTTTAGGACTTCTCAATTTTTTGCTTACTACTTCCCAGTCCTTTGAGAATATTATCTCATATAGAAATCATGGATTTGTGTTTTTCGTAACAATTACCATTGTGTCCTTGTGCCTGCTCGTTGCCACAGCACATTTTATTCTCTCTGCTTTTTAAAATATCTAGAAGAGCAAGTAACTGGATCATGTAGGATGTCTCATCTTTAGGAAAATAGTGTGAGCTACCAATCTTTCTAGCACATAAACGTTGGAAGTAAAAGAATTTCAAATCATCTTGTAGTGATAACAAATATATACAGCTTTGCCAGAGTGAAACAAGTCACCAAGAAAGAACGTTCTTGATATTGGATTAGAGTAAATGTCACATCAATTAATAATTCAGTAATATTTCTTCAGCTACTATTTTCACAAGCGATGTCTATATTTGCCCAGTGTTTGAACAAAAGCAGATAATGGAATGAAGTTTAAGAACAGCATTCAGACAACTGGAAGTTATGCTTGTTTTAAAATCTCTGCCTGTCTTCACACTGTATTTTGATTGCTGATTCCATGGTATAATCAGTAACTACACTCAATAGTATAATAGATTTTTGGACTTAAATCTCACTGTCTTAATTTCATGAGGAGATTGGGATGACTGACTCACATTTACTCTTGAGTTCAGCATTAAGATAATTGTATAATAAAACACAGTCAATGAGGACCCTTAAAGAATGCCACTTTTTTGGTTGTTTTTGTTTTAAACACAAATCTTGACAACCAGATTTGGCTAGCACACATAAAGTGGTATACAGAGTGCAAAGGAGATTTGTATATATGCATGAAAACTGATACCTGTATTATCTCAGTTATCAACCATCTTATAAAAAGATTATTTATATTTTCCAGTCCAAGAGAAGGTTAAGATGCAGTCAGATCTGTAAGTAATTTAATAAAAATGTAAACAATTAATCATTAGTTCATATTTCACATTTTAATGTTTGTTTTATTGGTTGCTCTATTTTCTCATAGGTTTTTTTGAGGCTTGTCTAAAAGAAAATATGCTATTCATTTGAGCCAAACCACAGTAAAATGATTCTGCCTAACTCTAAAAAACCCAATCATTCCTTTTCATATTTTATAATAACATATGACATGTCAATTTAAACAAAATACACAATATTTGCTGACTGTAGTAAAAGGTTGATATTAAAATAAAGTATGCTGCTGTTAAGACCAGATAATTGAGCATACCAAAGTGCAGGTAGTATCTGCTATAGTAAATGCAATACAAAAACCTCATATTTTTCCTAACAAAGGGTGCTCATACAAATAATATTTGGTACTTAGCACTTTCTCAGTGTGACTGTTTAGCAGAAATCTTTACTTTTTTTTTTTTGTACGCTTATAAATTAAACCACAATAAATTTTAAAACGTGTATCAGACCTAACTGTGCCAAAAAATATTGTAAAATATTAGTGAGGTCTTTTTTCTGGGCAATGCTGTGTGTGTGTCTGTATTTATGTATGTCTGTGCCTGTATTTTAAAGAGAAATTTTACTCCCTTGGGTTTGATTTGATTCTTTCTGAATTTACCCAGAGTGAGTCACCATATGTTCTTCTCCTTCCTGTATTATTAAAAAAATGCGTAAAGCCTCCAAGTCTTAGTACACCAGTATACTAGCGCAAACAAAAATGCCTCTTACCCTCAGTCCAAATATTTTACAGAATTCTCAAATTTTTAGACAAACTATTTTGCACTCCTTATTTCCTGTAAAATTTTACTCTCATGCCATATGGACAGGTATCTTACTGTGTTTAGTATAAGACAATACTCTCTATACTTCAGGCTTCTTGTCTTCTTGCTTTTTCCCCAAGTACTAGATGGAATGTAATAATTTGTATTTGCTACTTCACGCCATTTTTCTTGTCTCCTTCCCTTGTCCAGGCTAATACTTGCCCCTGAAATACTTGATCCCAGAAAGAACTTTTTTTCAGGTACTAGAGTTCTGCTGAAACTCCTTTACCCAGATTCTTTCCAGGTTGCCTCCTTTATTACCAGTCCTACTCCTGATACATCACTCTAAATCACTCTACAGCAATCAGGTACTTTCCATCTTTGTTCCATACTCTGCTGGCCATAAAACAAAGAATGGCTGCTCCAGAGGGAGCAAATGTGGTGGCAATAGCACAGTCACATTACTCATTCCTGATCCAGTGCCATTCAGGCTGGCTGTGCAGAGGCTCCCGTTGTTCTGCCATCTGAGAACAGAACTGGCCATCTCCTCATCTCCCTTCTCCCCATTCTCACCCATGCAAAACTGAATTTAGCCCTGCAGATTTCAACTAATTCCTGAAGAATCAATCTCCTAAGGTCTTTGCAGCACAGAACAATCATCAAGAAACAGGTTTTGGATGTTCCACCAAACAGAACTCCAGGCGCTCAGGTGTTCCCTTTAGCTCAGGTTAGAGGCTCATTATTCTAACACTGTATTTGATTCTGTCATACTTTTTATGTATAATGCAAACTTGAAAGTGATATACTACATTCTTTTCAACATATTTTTACTGCAGTGAATCTGTGACTTATTTTTGCCTAATATGTAGAGCTGCAAGAAGTAAACTGTTTTGCTATGCATTCCTACCTGCAGTTTTTGTTATATTAATGATAAGAGCTGTATGGTTCTTGAAGCAGGAGTAGGGAAAAAGTGCTATTTCATTTTGGGGCACCTGTGAATAAGTATAAATAACTTCCTATTAATGTTGTTAAAGCTTCTAGCGGGGGAAAAAAAAAGCAAAGCCAAACAAGGGCCAAAATCTCAAAGCAGGATGGATTTGCCCTTTTGAAAATGAAACATAACAATCCACTTGAAGTCATTCCATGTTTTATATGTTTGAATAAAATCTGTATTTGGCTTATCTTTTCAACTATAAACTTCACAAGAGCCTACATTGTTTCACCTTTTGTCTAGAGGTCCTCAAAATTTTAATGGCTTATATTATACCTATGGTTTGTCACTGAAATTTACCTTAGTTTTTGAGGTCTCTACAGTAATTGCCTCTTGAAAAGGTTTGCTCATCTGTTGCCACATTAGCCTGTTAACTGTTTATTAAAACTGTGGAGTCTTGCATCTATGCCAGTGAGCTGCGCCATGGGAAAATGGTGGGAGGAAATACTGTTACAAATCTACCTGCAATATCTGCTTAACTTTACCACTTCTTTTTCTTGTTACTGCTTGTCTGCCATGCTGAAATAGGATCGTGAACATTTTGAAGAGATTTTGGAGTCCTATAGACTTTAGGATAAAGTCATGGATATGTCTGCACAACTTTTGCAGCCCATGTGTAAAGCCTGTAGTCTTATAAGTCAAAATAAATTTAAACACAACCAAACTTGAACTTCATCAGGTTGGGTTTTTTTTCCCCATCTTCTGCAAATATATTGCAACACAGTATACAAGTAAAATTCAACTCCTGATCAAAAATTTTTGTGTTTTTGATCAGGAAAATGATCCTGGGAAATAGAAACTCCAGAGGGACCATAATTGAGATAGAATTTTAGTGTAGGATTTTCCAGAAGGGGAACATAAGTATGAGAACTTTAAAATAGATATAAATACAATATTTTTTAAAATTTAAAATTTATATAATCTTTTTCAGAGAAGGGAAAAATACTTGAGGTTTAGTTCTGTTTTTCCTCAAGATAATGTTCTCAGAAATAGACAGCTATCATTACAAGACCTACCTGAGGAATTAATTTTTAACATTGTCTATAATTTCCTTAAATGGGTTTTGCTTTTACCTAAGTACTGTGGCCAAAGTCTTTAATATTCTTTAAATATTAATAGAGAATAATTTTGCCTCAAAAGAGATTGAGGGTAAAGAGAAACTCAAGAGTTCTTCATACTAAAAGTATGTATCTTGAAAACCTTGTCCTGCTTCTTCTTCCCCCTTCTCTTCGCTCATCAACCATATGAAAGGCTGAAGCCCACTTATCTCAAGCACTGTCTTTCACAATTTCCCAGTGTGATTGCTACACTCATTTGGGATACTTGGCTGATAGATCCCTGGTTTTCATCTTGTGACAATAGAAATGAGGGCATTCTTAGTGACAGGCCAGTAATAAGAAACAAATTCCTACAAAGCTGATCCCAAACAAGTGGAGCCTCTTTCACATGACTTTCAAGCTCACTACAAGGCATATCTGTATTAAATGGCATTCCCCAATAGGTATGTAGTAATGACACTGAACACAGGAGGAATCATTCTCCAGAAGATTATGGTAAAGAAACAGCTTCAAAGCAGAGAAAGAAAAGTGGTACCTTCCAGAAGTAATTTTGATGTATCTTTAATCATTTCTATGTGCTCAAATACTCCAATGATTAGTGCCATAGATATACCTATAAATAAATCACAGAATGTTGGAAAACATCTCTGAAACATAAACTGAAGTAGTCATCATCTGTAATGCACATGAGAAATATTTAATTAGCTGTGCAAGTGAGTTGACATGCAAGTACAGTATGTTAATTTGCAGAATTTTCTTTGAGGAACACAAGCTGTTCCTGAAGTGTATGAAAATGAAAGTAGCTTATACAAAATTAAGTTCTGAGATCAATGGCTGAACTTCTTTAGCATCTCTAAGTAGCTCTTGGTAAAACACTGTAGTTAAGAGTTGATCAGTAATTTAATTAAAAATTCAAATGTCAAAGTGTGATGTTATTACTATTATAATATTATTCCAGTAATTGCAAGACTGTTGCAAATGAAGAAAAGAAAAATAAAAAAGTTCATAGATCAATTATGTTACAAAAGTGAATAAAATAAAATGGCAACAGCAAAAAAAAGAGACAAATAACAACTAGAGGAAAAAAGTGTTACCATTAAAATGAAGTTGTTAAGAATTGGAAATATCTCATGATGTGTAATACCATAATAAAATATTAAGTTCTTATTGCCAAATGCCATACTGTCATCTAAAATAATGAGGAGGGAAAAGAGCTATGATCACTAGGTAAGATTTCAAGAGATCTTCAGCTCTTGTAAGTGGAATAGAACAGTTTCGTTCTGTGCTGGAGATGAAAATCTACCCTACTTGGAAACAATCAAAGAGATTATTATTAACAAGGTGTTTGGGAAGTTAAGAACAGAATATCTTTTCAAGAACTTTACTAAGAAATAGAAGGTTAGAAATAGCATGATAGTTAGCAATGGAATTTGAACCACATAAAAGCTTCTTAAGGGAGGGTGCTGAGAAAGTAACCACTTTAAAATCTCCAGGAAATGTGGCACTGAAGAAGTGATCATTAATAATGGCTGTTATGTGGCAGGAGAATAAGAAGAAGGAAAAATATCAAACATAAGGTAGAGTGAAACTGCTTATTTTTTATATAAGGTGATATTAATTAAATCTTGTAGGCAGACCAGGGAGTAACTGGACTTATAATAGGACAAGGATAATTAACAGTTGCAAAAAGGAAAGAAAAACCCTTGGGTTAAGCACCACACTAGATGTGTGCTGCAATCTTTTCTATCATCAGAAATTATTATTATTCACTAAAAAGATAATTCAAACTGATTTTAAAAGACTGACTATGTGAAGGAAAAAAATGTTTGCAAGGTACTTCGTAGGTGATAGGTTTATAGGTCAGAGTATCAATATTAAAAAGAATTTTTCAATTTCAGATTGGAAAATAAATTACAGAGTATACTGAGTTTTTATGTCACTATGATCAAAATCTTACACTGATATTTAGGAGGTTAGCAGGGAAAAACAGTTATAGGTTGCTCAAGGGGGATGAAAATCATAAGTATAAAACCAAAATCATCTGAATTAAAGATTATTATACAATGGAATGGCAGCATATATTTCCAATTGCATTTACAGTTTCTTCTGATTTTGTGCCCAAATATTGAAGTAAATTTGTAGTTGATGAAAATATTTTCTAAAAATAGGATGTGACGCAGATTAGGTAGTCTCTGAATTGCAACAATTTAAAAAGAAATTTATAATCTTATGTAATTTATTCCTTCCCTTTTTTTTTTTTTTTTTTTTGACTGGTATTTGTCCACTGGTAGATATATTTGAATTCAATTTAATAATACATAAGAACTATTAATTATATACTTAGGAAATTATATAATTAATTATATACTTAGGACATTAATAAAAATATATCATTTTATTTCAGATTTTGAGGACAAACACCAGAGAGTTATAAGCAAAAATGAAACTGTTTAGTTAAAAGCAGAGATACAATAACTACTAAAAAACCAAAAATGTCAGACTATGGCATTTAAGGATAGAAGGGATAGTTAGAATTGCAGAAAGAAAAAATAGAGCTCTAAAGTGTAACAAAATTGTAGGTATAAATTTTTAAATACCTAGTAAAAACTTACGTCAGTGGAAGAATAACAGAAAGAATAAAGATGTTTAAAAGAATATGATTTGGAAGGGTGCTTTAGGTTAAGTAGAAAAGAAAGGTCCAAAAGAGTTTCCTCAAGCAAACAAATTGACTTTGAGAATGTACATGTAACAGAAGGGGAAAAATAAAAATGGCTTAGAAATAGAAGGCCAAGCGGGAAGTGTGGCAAGTACGGCAACGAATTCTGCTTCACACTGGGGAATCTGCATGGAAATAACTGACTCAGGATCAGGTACAATTTATCTAGCAATAACATTGCCAAGAACTACTCTGTGTTGTAGGTTGAACATAAATAGGTTTTGCACAAATTTTAATCAGGCATTGCTACAGGCATTGTCTATAAGAAAACATAATCGTGTCTGAAATGAAAAGAGTAAATGATAGAACAAAAAAAAAAAAAAAAAAAGGAAAAAAGAAGAGGGAAATATTAGAAAGACCAAGAAAAACAGCAAACCAGGAAGCTGCAGAGGAAAGAAAAACAAAATCCAACAACAGTATAATAGATGCATTGTAACTAGAGAGAAATAGGGATGATTAATGGAAGGTGAAATTAAAAGAAGTGATGTAAGAGCAAAGAGTACTACAAGGTCATCTATAGCAATGAGCTATATGAACCCTGACATTTTTACAATGGGTTTTCAACAGAGTGAACTGATCCTAAAGTATAGCAGCTTGAGTGGGACAGAGGAGAAAGAAAGAAAAGGTTATGTTGCAGCATGATGGAAAAAAAGCTTGTCTTAAAAAATTAAGTCTTTTCAACAGCTAAAGCCTCAGAGAGTTCCTTAGTGACCTGATTTGTCAAATGGATTTTTGTCCCTTGCTTGGTATTTTCAGTTCACTGCATTCTCTTACTCCAGGTTTAAGTAAATAATAACTAAAAATATTAGAATGGTCTAATGTTTAAGTTAATATCTTGCCTGCATTGAGTTTCCACATCTACTTAGTATAAACATCTTAGGATTACTTTAGGACTTAGTGCTTTTTGACTATTGATGGCAGTCCAAGGGTCCCAAAATGCAGGAAAAATATCTAGTTCAAAGTATCACTCCCTACAGCTATGGATTTCAACTGGAGATCGTATCTCAAAATCATTTTTTGTAGTAACCTACTGCTCTACTAAACACTAGTAACACAAATCAATCTGGCATTCCCAGAAGCCCAGGGAGAATTCTCACACAGCTTTCACTGTAAATGCATTCAGGTTGCAATGGTTGATCTAGAATCAGGGTTTCTCAGCAGAGCATGCTGCTGAAAAAAGTAAACTCCTGTAAATAAAATTTAAAAAAGAAGAAATAAAGGGAGATTAATCTACAAAACTACAAAGTTGTCTGACCAGAAATGTGTGTAACTGCCTTTCTCCACCAGGCAGGGGATCAATGAGAATGCATTGCTTTGAATACCAATCACATTGTAGTGTTTGAGAAAAACCTGAAAATTATCATGTTTTTGGTTTTAAACTTGCAAATTTCATCCCTTTTCACACAGTATACAAAAATTCCTCCTCTGTCATCTTGCAATATCACTATTGCTTCTGCATGTGTAAGCAGATTGCTCTTTTATTTTGTTTTCACAGGCACTTTGACCGAGGTGAAATATGTGAAATACATTGTGATCTAGATAATGGTATTGTTTTGTTTTGTGTTTTGTTTCACAAATGGATTAGGGGAAAGGGTACATTCTTATTACTTCTGCACAAGCTGAATCTTGGGAAGGGGTGAAGTAATTCTAACAAAAGAACAGGCACAAACTTTATCTCATCTCCTAAGAATTTTGCAATGATTCAGGTACAGCGCAGCAGGGGGAAAAAACAAGCTGCTTCAATGGGCTCCATCTGACACCCCAAGGAGAAATCAGATGATTCTGCTTGTGCTTCAGCAAAGCTTCTGACAACCCTCTACAATGGTCCTAGCATGGGAAAGGGAGGAAAGTACTTGAATGGCCCATCAGCGCCAGATACAAAGAAGAGAAGAGGAAGGGAGCTGCTCTAAGCTGTTTCCTACCCTTCTCAAAATGCAGTTTTAAGACATTGCTTATTTAAACCTTCTTATGGGGAGAGAGAGGGACATTCAGGCCATTCAATCTGAATTCAACTAAAGATACATCTTTTAAATAAAATAGTTCAACTATATTCAAGTCCTCTTTGGACATTCACGTGCAGAATTACCTCAATTAAAATACATTAAACCTTAAGGGAGAAAGAAAATTGTTATATGGTTTGCTTAATCCATTTTAGAAAACAATATTGAGTTTCTTGATGGTTCTGAGTTGACAGGTCCTTACAATCTTATGATTGTGTTCAGGGACTCCTTTGCCTGCTCAGTTGTTCAGCCTTGTATGCCATACAAGACTCAGACCCACTGAGAGTTTGTGTTGTACTATATTTAATTAGGTCGTTACTCATTTTGTTGTTGATACCTGAAATTTAATGAAATGGCTTCTAAGAGTGCCAATGGTGACAATAAATTATATCTACCCTGCATTAATAATTAAAATCTGCCTTTTAAAATGCTGTTCAGGGGTGTGGCATGAATAGGGGACCGATGTACTTAACCATAGGTATTAACCATCTTAAACTCTGAGAAATTATATATTTGAACAAGTGTGTATTTCAATTTAACTCTAATATTTGGGGAATATTGTTATTACCAGCGAAAAGGGAAATGGTCTGCCATTAGGCCTCTTGTCAGTTGGGATGACTTGCATTTTGCTTTCATAAAATTGATTGGTTTCTGCTGGAAGTAAGCTGCTCAAAGACTTGGCAAGCAGCATGAATCTAAGGGCCTTCTGTATGTGGTATAAGTCCATTGAGTAGAAATGTGGATACACATGACCTATATTTCTAGATAATGCTCTGTACTGGCAGCTAACCCGCCTGTATATTTTGTTTTATGATTAAACACATATTGATGGGTAAAATAGGCCTTTGTACCTTTTCTATTAAATTTTGCTGTTAGGCAGCTTTTAGCTTACTTACTGCACAATTAGTCTTCTTGCTTCTCACAGGAGGGCCCATTTCTTCTCTTCTCCTAGGATTATCTGAGGTTGATCTCACTCCCTCTTGTTGTAATTTATGTATTTAGGGAAGAAGGTTATCTTGCAGTCTGAATACAGAAGGCAGAGCCCAGGGAATTTCTGCTTTCAACACAGTCCCACTGAGTACTCGAAGGCCCCACAGACCACAATTCTCCAGCCAAATTCTTTTAGTGACCTAGCTGAAGTCCTTCTCTTTTGGGAACCCAGCTGAAGATGTTCAGTTCAATTAAGTTACCCAGGAGAAGTCCTTACAATGTTAAAATCTGTTCTTAATTATATCCCGCACTGATACAATTGAGACAAAAAATTTATTGCAAGATTCTAATTTAAAAAAAATAAATAAATAAAATGACCAAACAATAGATAATGGTATTACAACTTTCAGCCTCTAAGCAAACACATAGAATTTTAATGCATATTAATTAGAAATTTAAACCATAAATTTTAATTGCTTCTTTCAAACTAATTCTCTGTGGGCAGCTTTTGAATAGGAGGAATAAGGGACATAGAGGAAGTTTAAGTGAAGAGACACTATTTCTTTTCCTAAAAAAAAACCAAGAAGGTTTTCATGATAGCTCAGACTTCCCTTAAGTCTTAAAAAGAGCAGCGTTCATCCTGTCTCCTGAGAGTTTTCTAAACAAAGTTACTGTTGATGCTCCCTCCACAAACCTGGCCAGAGAAAACCATAAAGCATTTATAATTCCCAGATTGTTAATATAGAAACATCATGAAAATATGAAAAGCTGTGTCTGTGACTGCCTCTGAAGAGGCAGAGGAAAGAACAGTGTTACTAAGGTAGAAATTCCTTTCACTACCAAAGGAAAGGGGGTGAGACATCCTGAGATGACTTTGGAGCAATCCCTGGGTTGTAAATGGGAAAATGGGAAAACAATGATCACATGTGTATTTACCACCACCACGACCACAATCAATATTTCCCTACTGTTGTATTACACCCTACCTCTGTCTTTCTCCCTCCCCAGAAATATTCTATCTGCTGAACAAAGAAAGAAAACAAAACCCATTGGGGAAGTCTGTGCCTTCAACAGGCGTTAGGAAGATCCTGGCAAGGCTCAGACCTCTCTCATAAGGGATAATAAGCCTGTTTTTTATCAACAGAATGAAAACACTAAATAGCAATTTCTACCCTTATCTGCATTTTTAGTTCCTCTTTCAAACGAGGGGGTCAGAGCACTAAGCTTATTTCTGATCCCTGTTACAACACTGTCAGCTGCAAAAAGTCATCTGCTCCATCAGAGGACCTAAATGCCACTAAACAGAACCCACAGGGACAAGCGGAGAATTCAGACATGCATACAAAGAAATCACAAGAACATTAATCTTTTCAAGAACCAACTGACAGTACATTTCAGAAAGCACATATAACTCAATTAATGTTTGTGCTCACAAAACCTTTTAATTTATGAACTATAGCTCTTGGGGTTTGATAAACAATTAAAATAAAATCTAACTTCACCCCTAAATTTTGCAAAGCATATGTTATAAGTTTAATTCCTGCAACTTCAGCAGGAACAGCTCATCTACATGACCCTGAGAGTAAGAAAGGAAATCTTATTGCTCAGTGATCTGCTGTCATCAATGGACGAAAATTAAATGCTTTTGCTAATCCTTTCACTCTCACTAGCCATTGACCATGAAGCTTTGTTGACCTTGCTTGAAACCCTGGCAAGAATTATTGAGAGGCACTTGAGCGAGCTATTCTTTTCCCTCAGGAAACAACCAGAGGGTAGTAGCTGCTGATTGTTCTTTTGCCTCAATGTAGTCTTATGCAAGATACTCTGTTCCTTCTATTTGATATACATGCTGCATTGTTAGAGCGATTCAGCAGTATGTTGTAAACACTGCCTTTGGATCTGATCTGAAATGTACGGTCACGGACATGGTGAAAGTGGAACTATAGTTCAAATCAGATAAAACAGAGCTGTTGCTGCCAAATTACTTGAAAAACCTTAAGAGGAGATGAATAAGCTATTTCTCTGTTAATGTCAATATTTTTAACTTGCTTTTCACAGTAAGACCTACTGTTTAAAGGTCTGGGCACTTTTAAATGGCCAGCAGCAGTTATTCCTTTCTTAAGTGGTTTTCAAATACCGTTTTGAGTGGGGGACTTCACTTTGGTAATACCTGGTGTGCCTCTTCAATGCTGGAATTTCAGTGTTGCACCTTTTAGCTGTGGTTGCAGACAGAGCTCTTTCAGTTTCTCACCTGGTGGCCTGTAGCAATTTGGACCCATCCAGCTTCAAAAATCACTTCTGTTTTCAACAGCCACTGATTAGACAAGCTGGGATGACACAGCCTAATGGCCGACTGCCACTGGAGGAAGTAGCTGTGCTCTCTCCTTCCCTCAGGTGCATTCTAGAGCCTTCCTAATGTGTACTGTAGCACACCTCTGGTATTTTCTGAGCTGATTAGGTTCTCTAAATGGGTATAAAATTCATCCAGGAGAGAAACCATCATGTTTCCTAAAAATGAGCTACTTTGTTGATACATTTTTATCTTCTTAAGTTTCTTCGTAAAAGGCAATTAAGAACTATAAATTAGGGTCTGGCATGCTGTTTTTAGAACTTCTTAATAAAGTCTTTCTTCAGTGTTGTGAAGTTTGATGGCCTCCAAAGGATGCTGCAGGAAACACTGACATTACCTTTTGCTATGTGGGGAATGTGACTTAGGCCAGAGGGGAGATTTTACTTCTTTAATTGCCATTGGTTTAAGATATTAATTGTTAATTTTCTATAAAATTGTGCTGTTGTTCACATTATCTGTGTACACGGAACAGGAAGAGTGAATTTTAGAATCTACATGCAAAATTTATTCAATAAATGAAGCCATTCCACAGTTCCTTGGAACTTTCCTATTTACAAAAGCACGAAAGTCCCATTAAAAAAGAGGGGGAAAATCAGTAGAGACTGTTTTTTCAGTGATGAAATAGGTTAATTTCATAGCTGACTTGAAATCTTGTGACAAGTTATGGTATTCTATTATGCCATTATTAGTGGAAGACATAATCCCTTGCAGCTGTGGTAACTCATGATAACGCACAATATATACCCATCAAGATATCTCCTGACAGCAATGAAATTAACTCGTGTCACCCCTGTGTCTAACAGAATGTGCTTGCAGCTTCTTCTTGGTATGCTGTTTTAGATACCAGTGAATTGTTACATGGGGAAAATGCATTAGGAACAATTGTTGATACAAAAATCTTCACTGTACATTTGATGACAGATGTTTCAAGCAAGGTAAGCAGACAATATAGGTAAATGATTGAACGTAAAAGAAATCATAGTTATTGCTTACTTCCTAAGTGTGTTTCTTCCTGAACTTCAGGGGGATCTGTAAAACTGCTCTGCACAGTTACTTCCAATACATCTTTGGTGAGGTTGAAATCCATTTCTGTGTTCTCTGGCTCAGAATCAATGTGTGAGCCAAAGCCTAAAACCATTGCAAAGTCTGCTGGTTTAAGGAGCTATTTTGAAATTACAGGATGATGAAAAAACTGTTACTTACAACTTTGTTTTATCTTCTAAACTAATACTTCTTATACAGAATGATCCAAGTGACTATGAAGCTTTGAGAACATGTTTTTTATGGCTAGTTCCAAATTGCTGCAATGAAAATGTATTTTACAGTATTTCAAAGAGGAGGAAGAAGGCAAATCAGATGATAGCGAACACATCTCAGCAACACTTTGAGACTGTACTTTTAATGACTTTTTAAAATAAGTGTTTTGCAATAACAATTAAATAAGCAAAGAGATAAAAGCCAGTATTTACTGTCATGCATATTCTCACTTTGTGACAAGTTTCAATAATCAAACACTTCCCACATCACAAACATTATACAAACACTCTGTAGTCCCAGCACGGTATGGGTTATTCCCAACTTAACTTCATGTACTGTTTCCCTGATGACTAGACCAGTTCTGACTTTCATTTTTTATTTAAAAGCAACAACAACAGCTGAACTCCAAATTAGTCTCACGGAATACCCTCAATTTAGCTCTTTTAATAAAATGGAAAAGTTGAAAGCAGCCTGGTCACAAGGGGAAGTGTTACTTAAAGCTTGAGTTTGGCCATCAGCATTACAGAAAAAAAAGACTTTAAAAATAGAGACTGCTGGCTTTATCACTGGTCTGCATTGCTTCCCTTGTGGCTAAGCAGCTTTTAGCTTTAAATTTTTATTAAATAAAAAGAACAAATAGAATTCTTTCTTTCTTTCTTTTTTTTTTTTTTCTTGATTTGGGCCGATCCTATTTTAAACAACAAAAGCCAATAACTGTATAAAAATAAACAAAACACTAACTGTGCAAAAAGTGTGATTCTCAACATTTGCAAGTTAGAAAAGTATTGATTTTTCCTATAAATAAAGCATATATTCATTTTGAGACTCAAGCATTTGACAGTACAAATTGACACAAGCCTGATTTAAAAGCAGCAGGGTTTTACAGACTATATTTCATGCAATGTGACAATATAAATTTTAAATTTATAATAAGTAATTAATGAAGATATAGGAAATAGTGCTGCTGTATTCCAAAGACTAGTGCAATGACACCTTAACAGAAATAAAAATTGGTTAATTGACACTAAAACGAGGCATACAACATTTTAATGGCAGTCTACTGAGAGGCTAATATCCTTAGCTGGACTTTGAAAATGTAAGGATAAATGTTTCAAAGGCAGAGGTTATTGGGGGAAAGGTGTGTCAGTGAGAGTGTACAGTGCTGCAAGAATTTTGATTTCAGTGCTTAGGGATTGGTGTGTGGATCTTGCCTTCCAAACCTTCAGGCGCTTCTACCCCCCTAAGACATTGAACCTGTTAACTGATACATTGATTTAAAGTTTTTTAGAGAGGCCAGCTGTGATCCAGTTGAAAAAGGTTAGATGCCTGAACCTATAAAAACAAATGTGAGAAAATATCTTTGATACAGTGTCTGAAGTGTCTTCCTCCTGCTTGGTCTTTTTTCAGCCTGTTTCCAAGTCTCTGTGCCTGGCCCTCCTCCCAGAAACTACCTGCTAATGTTCCTGCAGGTGCTGTACTTCTGCTCTGGAGAAAAGCTTGCAGAAGTCTCTAAATGGGATGTAAATAGACAACATTTTCATAATTTCAGAGCTTTCTAGAAATTGTATGTATTGTTTAATGGCTAGCTTATCCCTTAAATATCACCTTACAGTGATATGTATTTTGTTCTCCTCAGCTTCTGTCTTTGCACTGCCTGGGTTGGAAGTACCTTCCAAGGTAGGTGTAAATCTTACTCTGCATTTGTCTAGAAACAATGAAAATTTGAGGAACCATGAAGTCAGTGGAAAAGGTAGCACCTAGAACTGCAAGTATCATCAAAGGAATTAATAACAAATCAGAGAAAGTAGTCTCTTAATAACAAAAAGCAAACAAAAAACAAAAAACAAAAAACAAACAAAAAAAAAAAAAAAAAAAAAAAACCCCCCAAAAAAAAAAAAAAAAAAAAAAACCCCCCAAAAAAAAAAAAAAAAAAAAAAACCCAAAAAAAAAAAACCCAAAAAAACAACAACAACAAAAAACCAACAAGATTTCACGTACCACAACAGAGACCTAAACTGCAAAAGATCTATAAAACTAAATTCATAGCATGAGTTTCTGTTCAGGAAAAAATTCTGAGTGGATCAGGTACAGAGGAAGACTACTGGGATGATCAGGGGAAGGAAAGGAGGAGGTGCTGAAAGAGTTTGGTTATTGTTTAGCCCAGAAGAGTAAAGGCTGACTGTAGGATACCATGACATAAAAACATCAGAAGTTTCAAACACAAGGCTGACTGACAGAGGAGCTGTTATAACTGGTGTCAACAATGTTAACTGACCCTGAACAAGAATGGTCTGGAAAAGTTCAGATGATTTCTAATATTCACAAATTCTGAAGCATCTAAATACCAGTAGATTAATGGGATAAAAGGTCATATCCATTTGTGATAGCAGGGACTTGATTCGATGAGCCAGATTGTCCCTTCCTGAATAAAACTGATGCAAATTATTATAATTTAAAACTCCTAGTAAAATATACATTTTGATTGAGGCAGCAAGCTCAAGGCACAAAGCATGACTCAGATATGTTAAAATAGCTCACTTGGCCCACCCCAAAAAAAGGTTGAATTAAGCTTTTTCGTTAATGTTAAAACTTAAATAACATTACTGAAATCTTCAGTTCTCTGAAAAGCTGTAACTGATCTGACTACACTGTTGTCTTTGGCAAATTATTTTGCTGATTGAAAGTTTCCTTTATTTTTGTATGGATCAATTTTCTTTGGCTTGTTCTTTATAAAAGGACAAAAGGATAATTGAGAAGGCATAGAATGTAGCATTGTTTTTGTCATTCTACCAGTGCACTGGTGCAATAAGTTTCTTTTGGAAACATAAGGAAGAAAGAAAATGGTCAGGAAGGAATCTCCAATATGAGCTTCAAGGTTTTTATATGAATTTTTGAAGTAATTTTCTTTTCCCATTTTCAGGGCACATCTCACTTATAGGGCAGATTCTTTTTAATAGAATTAAGTGTTGTGAAGGTAGAAAAGTTTTGTAGCAGTAGAAGCAGTAGAAACCAAAGATGGAGAAGCCACATCAAAACTGCTGAGGAAGTTAGTGCACTGGTACTTGAAAAGATAACCTATCCTTGCAGAATATTTTAAAGATATATTACTTAATAAGCACGTTCTGTGTCCGCTGCTTACTCCAGTGTTTTTATTCTGGAAAAGTAAGTTATGGATGTGAGTAGCTTGGGAAAATATTTTCCAGGGAAGAAGGCTGAAAGCTAACTGAATTAATTGTAAGTTGATGATAAAAAATTGGGAGAATGCATTTTTTCCCTGATTACTAAATATGTTTAGTGAAAATCAAATTCATTATTAAAGAATAAACACACAAGCTATAATTAAACTGTATTTACCTTTGACATATGCCTGTTAGCGGAAAACATCCCCAACTGTTAGTTATAAACTTTCCGATGAAAGTGTCTCCTGCCAAAACCCTGGTGTTCTGTTGAAGATTAAAGCAAGTAACTTGTGGTTTCTTTATTATAGCTGGCTCTGACAGCATGTATAAACTGACGGGAAATTTCCACTGAATCCATGGTGTTTCAGGATTCTGCTAGATGTGCATATGCACATACAGGAAGGTTCAGTGGAATTTTAGCTTTAACAGGAAATGGTGGAATATGAAGTTCTGAGGAGACAGGGCTTTGGGGATGTCCTGATTCTCTACAAAGTCTGTAGAAGGAAGTGAGAGTACCCGGCTACCTACATCAGGCTTGGCACAAAGGAGTATTTTCTTCTTTCCTCCCTTCCACGAAAAACAAAATGTAAGCATGTACCTGTCAGAGCAATTCCTAAACAGGCACTAAATGAGCTAACTCTGGAACTGGAAGTAATAAAGCTGCTTCAGACTGAAGTTACGCCTGAGCTAATTGCCCAGGTGCAGTGCTATGCTTCAGAGGTTACGCTGCTCCAAGTAATTGTAAACTTACCTGCTCAGGGATGTCTAACATATTGCTTCATTGTAATATTTAGACATAACTCAAATGAATCATCAAAAAGCCAGAAAATATCAAAACTGAAGTTCTTTTAGTTATTTTATACAGTGACCTGTGGTATGTGCATTGCAGTAGCGTTCTTAATTGCGCAGCAACTGTGTATTATTTTTGTGGGATCACTGCCTCGTTCACTGAATACGCTTGGTGCCTATGTCTAAGCTGCACACTGAATTGCCATGATATAAAGTGTTGTGAATTGCACTTTGTAATGTCTGAATGATGTCTTGTGAAACAGAATGACGTCTACTGCTTTTTGTACTGAAATAGGAATATAGTGTGCAGTGAATGGATGTAGGATCAGCTGCAAGGTAAAGATGACTTTCATAGACATCTGGTTTTATCCCTTTCTTTGCCAGCGACTTTTGTGAGGGACTTACTGGAAGATTGAAGGATTTCTCTATTTCAGTTACTCATTAGTAAAGTGGGGGACCATAATCCTCCTTGGTTAAACAGGTTTTCTTAATAGGTAGCATATAAAGCTTTATGAAACATGCTAAAATCTAACGGAGCATCAAATGAAAATCTAAGAAAGATACTAAAATTTTTTTCATTGCAGGGCTTGGCCAGCATGAAGTACAAGTGAGAGTCACAGTTGACATAAAATGTAGTGTTGAATACTCTTTTCTTTCAACAGTGAAGGCAAAACCAGCATGTGTTTACAAAAGAATGAAATTCAATTATCACACAAATCACTCTGTGCCATATCATGACTTTTTCGTCTTTTGCTTGCAGACCTCTCATATTCTAATGTGGCTTTCCATACTTTGATTTTTTGATGTATTGGAAGGTAAAACAATCTCTTTCCAACAACCTTTTCTTAAATAAGCTCTCTAGAAAAAAAAATGAAACACTGAAAGTGTTAAAAAAATATGTGGATGTGGTATGTGAGGGCATGGCTTAATGGTGAACAAGGTGGTGATGCTAGGTTGATGGTTAGATTTGATTATCTTTAAAGCTTTTTCTAACCTTAACAATTTTATGATTCTGTGAAATGAAAAGACAAATAGTTAAGAGGCCAGATTCCTGTATTGGGGACATACAATGCAAATTTTCTTTGCAGGTCTATCACTATCTAAAGGACTTGGGAATGGCTTACTTCTTCTTTGTGAACCTGTTCTTTCTCAGCTCATATCTCTTGGGTGTATTCAGACTATAAATGAGTATGTAGAGCTGAGTTGTCTCTAGTATTAATTTGAAAAGTGTATAGCACACTGAAGGTCCAGTTTCATCTGGTTTATGTAGGTATTAGTAAGGCCAAGCAAACATGCTAATACATTAAATGTGTAAAAGAGAATAACCTGGAAGCATGCAACATTTAGATGGATAAATATATTCATCAAAAAAGTTGTTTGCACATACTGAAGTCAACAGAGGATCAGAACACAGATTTATAGTTTTCACACAGAAAAGCTTGTCTTATCTGATATCATGACAACTTCCTGCACAAGTTTTTCAGAACCTGAAACTTCTCTCCTATCAGATTTGCTACTTTTCTGATATTTTCCCAGGCATATTTTAGTGTCAGACATGTGAAAACCATAAACATTAATCCAAGAGTCATTTTGAAAAATGTGTTGCTTAGTCATTCTAGCATTTCCACTGGTATAATAGAAAATGTTTTCTCACTTCCCAGCAGTAGAGTTATTTTGTGCTAGTTCCTGGTAATAAAGTAACTTTCAGATACTACAGTATATGGCACAGTGGATATTAGACATTGATTAAGCATTGATTAGCATTATGAAATTTGTGTGTACTATATTCTGATTACAGTAATACTTTAGACTTGGCCCACTCAAGCAGATACAAAAGAATATATCTGTTCACATGTAATAATAATATGCTATTGCAACTTTATATTTGGTAATTTTCATGGAAAATTACAGGTTAAATTATTGAGTCAAAAATCAAACTCTCTGAGTTTTTTTAAGCTCTTGTGTCATCTTATCCTGGGATGCTAATTTGTGGAAACTGTATGATACTGTATCAGAAATAGCATGGCCAGCAGGACTAGGGAAGTGATCCTCCCTCTGTACTCACCACTAGTGACTCTGCACCTCATATCCTCTATTGAGTTTTGGGCCCCTCACTAGAAGAAAGACATTTTGATGCTGGAGCATGTCCAGAGAAGGGCAACAGAGATGGTGAAGGATCTGGAGCACAAGCCTCATGAAGAGCAGCTGAGGGAGCTGGGAGAAAAGGAGACTCAAGGGGACCTTCTCGCTCTCTACAATTGCCTGAAAGCAGAGCACAGAAAAGTGAGCATCTCTTTTCCTAAGTAACAAACAATAGAAGAGGAATTGGCCTCAAGCTATGCCAGTGGAGGTTTAGATGGGATATTAGGGAAAAAATTCTTCACATAACAAGGTTGTCAAGCATTGGAAACAGGAGCCAGAGAAAGTGGTTGAGTCACCATCCATGCAAGAACTTAGATGTAGATGTGGCACTTAGGGGCATGGTTTAATATTGGACTTGTGGTGTTAGGCCAGCAAGTGGACTCCATGACCTTAAAGTTCTTTTCCAGCCTGGGTGATTCTATGATCAGTTTCCTTAATAGAGAAAACCTGTGCTTGGGCCTCAGGTTAGCTTTGTCTTGCCTACATTGTATTGAAGCATATGGTGTCTATTGGCCTCAAGTCTCATAATAAAGATGAGGGATATGGTCTTCAGTTACAGGTAAACAGTTTGAGTTCAGAATATTTTTCATGGCTTTTAGTTAACATAATACTTTTTCTCTTCTAACTCTATCCCCTAATAATCAGGGTTTGATTTAATTTGTCTTATGATATTTTAATGAATTTCAAATTTTTCAGAAAACTATCCTTATAATTTCATTCAGTTGATTGTTTCAGTTAGTACCTGCAAACAGCAATGAAATTTTAGATTCAGCAGATACAAGCCACTTCTGAACAATTGTGCCTCTTGAAGGTCAGATCTAGTAGGAGCTGCAGTAATGACTGACACTGCTACATTGCTTTGCTGGGTTCACTTGATCCATCCTTTTAAATTGCATTTGTCTTTTAGTATGGAAGAGAAGTTATGGTACAATTTTCTTGAGGAAACAAATAGACCATAACATACCTGGCACATACAGTAGTCTTAAGGATGATCTGCTGGTGGTAGAAAGTGTTTTATTTGGAAAGGAAAATATACAGTAGATGGAGTCTTCATATTTTGTAGCATCATAGAATCATTGAATGGTTCGGGCTGGAAGTGACATTTAAAAGAGTTCTAGTCCAATGCCCCTGCCATGCATTTCAATTAGAACATTTCCAATTAGACCAGGCTGCTCAGACCCTTGTCCAACCTGGCCTTGAAAATTTTCATAGAGGGAGCATCCACCACCTCTCTGGGCAACCAGTTTATAATGAGTGTTTCACCACACTCATTATAAAAGTCTTGTACCTTAGACCTAGTCTAAACTTAGATCTAGTCTAAACCCTAGTCTACCCTTTTTTTAGTTTAAAACATTACCCCTTGTCCAATCGCAACAGGCCCTGCTAAAATCTGTGTCCTCTTCATTCTTATAAACCCGCTTTGAGCATTGGAGCACCACAATGTTGTCTCCCCAAAGTTTCTCCAGGCTGAAAGATCCCAAAAGTCTCAGGCTTTCTTCCCAGGAGAGGTGTTCCATCTGTTCTCTGATCTTTTTTGTGGTCCTATATCTCAGAAATGAGACAAATACCTTCCTGCTTGTGCATTTTGTTTCATGTTTTAAGCTGTCAGTCCCGTTTCCTGTATGTCCAGTTCAAAATAAGGTCTCAAAATAGAAGATGGACATAAAACCCATTAGGACATTCTCATAATTTTTTGGTTCAGAGCATGTGCTCATGCTGAGAAGACAGTGACATTTCCTATGTCACATAAAAGTAGATTTAAAATGTAAATACATGAAGTTCTTTCCCCTTAGATCTTTCACACCTTCTAAGCACATGGTAAATATTATATAAAATGGTGGAGAGTCAGACTACTTCTCTTCTGAGTGCATAAGGGGATGGATGGATTTAATTCCCTTTGAATATCTGACCCTAATAAATTCTCCTACCCAGGGTTAGCCACTTATGCCACTAGTCTGTCCTCTGCAGCTTTGACCCCAGTCTTCAATTTCAAAGGATATTTGGTAGCAGGGGAGCAGAAACTTGTCCATTTCATTGCTGCACAGTGCTTTAGAGTTAGGCAATCAGCATATAGCAACTGCAACTGCCATTTTATGAATTCCCACCAAATCCTGAACTTTTTCAGTAAATTATATGCTGCCTTCTCCTCCTTTTCCCCAACAGCCACACTTCCAAGCCATGTGTAGCTGTGCCCAGACCTAGTGTGCAATTCTTATTCCTAAACTGACACTGCTGCAACCTCAGGCAATCACTCTGTGCCTATGCTGATCTGGTTAACACCACACAGATAATGAGGTCTTCAAATTTTGTTTCCAGGAATTGTTCCCTACCACATTATTTCAATTATAAAATACTACTGTATCTGTACATCTGTATCAGGGTGTCACAACTTACATAGCAATATGTATTAGCATTTCTTCAATCAAGCAAAAACTTAGCACATTTTTTCTTCTTTTGCTCCTGCTTCATTACTTGTGATTCATCATTTCCAGTGTTTTGTTCTGATAAATCTTCAACGTGGTTTCATTTTTCTGCTATTATACAGTGTCAACTAGCTCACAAAACCAGAAGAATAGTTATTAAAATGTTCATGCTTCACAAATAATATTTTGACTGTTGGATAGATATAAAAGTCCAGTAGGAAAAATATTCTGACATGATTTGTAACATGCTATCTTTCAAATGGCAAAAAATATCAAAATATAATTGAAACAGCCTGCTCATGATGCAATCCCCTTTCCATTTTCAGACAAATGAAGAGAGCACACAGTATGCATTTTTCTGTGAATCTCAGGGCTTAGCTCTACACAATATTTCTACTGAGTCAGACAGTCAAGTAACTTTTCAGAAAACAAATAGACAGCAAATACTGTGATTGCTTTGATTGTGTTTGATTGAGACTTTTAAATAAAAATAATTCTGTATGTGTTTGACTTTAATACCTAATTATGACATTAATTTTTCTATGTGCATTTTTGCAGGATATGGTCAATTATATATAATGGAATGAGAGGGTGAGGGGGGAACTTTGAAAGGACAAGTCCTGTTAAAATGAAACCATTATCTTACTAAAGGATGCAGAAAATAATATAGTGAAGAGATGAAAAATCCCTTTTGTTAAATGTTTGTGACCTGTGCCTTGTTTGAAAAGCAGAATGTTTAGCTCTCCTTCTCCCTCCCCCTCTGTAATGTGTTGACCAGACTTTCCTCTGCAGATTTCTTTGGGCAGAGAAGTTACTTTGTGTAATGTAAGATTAACAAAATGTCATCTGAATAAAACATTTATAGGCTTATGCATGAAATACAGTAAACCTTACCTTTTCTATATATTCACTCACTGTAATATAAAAAGTGAGACATGATAGACTTGTATGTGTACAATATATATTTATGCATGGATACATATGTCTGAAAATAAAATATACACAGGAATACTTTATATAGGTGACTTTCTTCTCTCTGCAAGGTTAAGCTATCTGATTAAATCAAACTCCATTCTTTCTGTTTCATCCATCACTACCAGCTGATAGCAGAAACAGCATGTACCTTCTGAAATAGTTTTTTCTTCTTGTTGTTTTATGATGTGTGAGGCAGAAAGAAAGAAGGTTTAATTTAATCTGTTGGATTGACTTTGCAGAGATGATAGTAACAGAAGCAGTATCTTCAGCTAAGTAACCTGAACAAACATGACATGGAAATTGAAAAGGAGTTAATAAACACAATACTTAAGCCCCACTTCTACCAGCCCCTTTTATAAGGATACTTGAACAAGCCTTCTCGTATTACAAGGAAATTTTCTATGAGAAGACTGGTGTTTTTTCTGGTTTAGGTGGTTTTGTGTTTTGTTTTGTTTGTTGAGGGATTTTTTGTTTGCTTATTGTTGGGGGGGAAGTGGTGTGTTTGGGATGGGGTATTTATCTCTTTCTTTAGTTACTAATTTCCTGAAAGATCCCTTTGATGTACATGCTCATATTACTTAGGGAATTTTTTTTCACTAGTTACAAGTAAAAATAGAAAACCCAGAACACCTATAATGTGTTTTGGTCTATACTGAATCTAGGCTTTCAAGGCAGTTATTGCTTCTCATTTATTTCGTACAGTGATACATATTTATTTAATGAAACTGTCTTAGCAATAATGGAGGTTCTGAGGAACAATTTTGTAGTTTAAAAGCTTTTTAAATTGGAAGTGAAATCAGAAGGGTTTGATTTTTTTAATGACTTTTCCATGTAGAGTGGTTTGGCTTCAATGCCAATAAAATTTAGAGCAGAAGGAAATTTAGGGTATATTAGAGCAATAGAAACAGCATGTGTTTCTTTGAGACCTCTATCTCACCTCTTCCCCACCCAAATAAATTCAGGAAAAATTCAAGTCATCAATTAAGACATGCCAAATCCTCTCCCACTTGAACACTCAAATTTGAAAACTGGCATGTCTTCGGAAACATTTGGGAAAAAAAATTAAAAAAAAAAAAACTTTTGATGCTATAACTATGTAAATAAACCAAAAAATCACAAAATCACAAAATCACAGAATGGGTGAGGTTGGAAGGGACCACAGTCTGTCATCTGGTACAACCTCCCTGCTCAAGCAGTTTTGTTCCAGAGTAGTTTAAATAGGATACTGTCCAGATGGATCTTAAGAATCCAAAACGTCTTGTTTTCTCTGTGTCTTTTAATGAACAAGTTGTCATGCTTCCACATGGAATAGCACTTTGACAAGTGGTGAATAGATGCAATTATAATAAAGCTACACTAACCAACATTTTAGTTACAACCTCCAAATTCTTCTGGTGTTTCTTTGGCTGTGCTTTCTATAAGCCATGTTGAAAAAGCATTGGGATATGCATCTCTGTTCATCTTAAGGAACAACATTCTGCATCATTTGTATCACCATATTTTAAAGGAAGAAAAAAAGGAAACCAAAAACATCTCAAGATCTAAGAAGCTTTGAGGGCTTAACCAATAATCTGGATAATTCATGATCACAAAATCATAGAATGGGAAAGGTTGGAAAGAGCCACAGTGGGCTGTCTGGTTGGTGCTCAAGCAGGGTCATCCTAGGGCACACAGCACAGGATTGTGTTCAGATGGTTCTTGAATATCTTCAGTGTGGGAGACTCCACAGTTTCTCTGGGCAACCTGTTCTGCTCCTCAGTTATCTGCACAGTAAAGGAGCTCCTTCCTCATATTCAGGTGCAATTTCCTGGCATCACTCCATGGCCCTTATCCTATGGCTTGCCTCTTATCCTATGGCTGGGTGCCATTGAGCAGAGCCTGGCTCTATCCTCTTGACATCATCCCTTCAGACACTGGCAGTCATTGTTGAAGTCCCCTCTCAGTCATCTCTTCTCCAGGCTGAATGGGCCCAGCTCCCTCAGGCCATCCTCACTAAGAGACATGCTCCAGTCCCTTAATCACCTTTGTCACTCACTGTCTGCTGAACTCACTCAAGGAGCCCACAACTAGTCTCCCAGCACTCCCAGTGTGATCTCACCAGGACTGAGTAGAGGGGCAGGATCATCTCCCTTGATCTCCTGGCAATGATTATCCCTATGCACACCAGGATACCACTGGCCTTCCTGGCCGCAAGGACACTCTGCTGGCTCATGAACAGCTTGTTGTTCACCAGGACTCTTGGTCCTGCTCTGCAGAGTTTCTTTCCAGCACATCAGACCCCAGCCTGTATTGGTGTCTGTATTTGTCTTTGCTGAATGTCAGATGGTTCTTCTCTGCCCATCTCTCCAATCCATCCAGGTCCTTCTGAAGGGCTGCACAGCTCTCTGCGCTATTGCCCACTGCTCCCAGCTTTGTGTCAACAATGAAGAGTAGTCATTGTGTCAACAGTGTCTCCTGAGGAGATATCTTCATGCAAGTCACTGAAGTTAAAAATATTTGGCCCCTTATTAAACTATAGAAGATACAATTTGCAAAGTCTTCTAACTAGTCCCTGTGCCACTGATTACAGCCTTGGAGATCTGCTGTTTACCCAGGCCTCACCCCCCCGCCATTACTGTTCACTCAAGTCCACAATCGTTGAGTTTGCCAGTGAGGGTAACAAGGTGCGAGTCTCGCTGAAGTCAAGGTATAAAATATCCACGCTCTCCCCTCACCCAGTCATGTAATTCGTTCATCAAAGAAGGCAATCAGTTTGGGCAAGCATGAATTTCCTTTACTGAACTCTTGATGACTACTCTTGATCAATTTCTTGTCAGCATGTGGATAGTGATGCCCTCAGAGTCAGATGTGCTATCACCTTTCCATGGACACAGGAGAGGCTGACTCTCCTGTACTTCCCTGGGTCATCCTTCTTGCCCTTTTTGAAGAGTTGGGTGACATTTGCTTTTACAGTTCTTTGGCACCTGTCTTGATTGCCACAACCTTTCAAAAATGATGGTGAGAAGCCTTCCTTTGGTGTTCAGCTGTTTATTCAGCACTAGTGTATGTAACCCCTCAGGGCCCATAGACTTGTGGATGTCAAATTTGGCCAGGTGCCCTCTCACCCAAAGCTCTTTGACCAATGGAAGGTGTTCCTTCTGAGATTCTTTTGCCCTACTGTCCTAGATCAGAGATCCCTGAGGGCTGGTCTTGTTAGTGAAACCCAGTGCAAAGAAGGTGTTCAGTAACTGCCTTCTCTGTGGCCTGCTACCAGGGCCCCCCTCCATTTTGTAACAGGACCACACTATCCTTAGTTTTCCTTTTCCTTTTGTTATTGTTGTGTTTGAACAAACCCTTCATTTTGTCCCTGTCGTACTGGGCCAGATCTAATTCCTGATGGGTTTTGGCCTTCATTCTCTCATTTTTACTTACTCTTACAATCTCTCCATATTCTTTCCAAGTGGCCTGGCCCTACTTCTATCTCCTGTGTATTTCCTGGCTATGCTTGAGTAATAATAGGATTTCCTTATCCATCCATGTAGGTCTCCTGACTTTTTTGCCTAAATCTTGCTCATCAGGATATATTGGTCTTGACCTTGGAGGAAGTGATCCTTGAATATCAACTAGCTCTCTTGGACCCCTCTTCCTTGCATCACGTGTTCCATGGGATTGTCCCAAGAACTTTCAGAGGCTAAAGTTACCTCTCAGTCAAGCTGCCGGTAACTTCAATGTCCTATCCATCTCAACAGTTTCTTTATGAAGAAACTCAATCCCTAACACTTATCATTCATCCACCCTGGAAACAATTTTGGAACTAAGGTAGCTACAAAGCTTATACAAGCAAAGTAGTCACATATATAGTTACATACATATTATGCAAGCAAATAGTTACAAGCAAATGCATCTTATAAATATAGCAAATGTAACTTTGGATGTGCCATACTTTTCAACTCTCTGTAAAGGAAGAGTTAAGGTAGATTTCAGCCACCTCTCTTTTATTTCAGTTTCCAATCTCAGTGCAGGATGGGGTGTGAAATTGAGCCATTCTGTAATTTTAGCAGCTTCCGTCACCACAACAAATAGCATGAGTTTAGGTTTGGAGTTTGGGGGGAGGGGTGTGGTTTTTATTGGGTTTTGTAGGTTTTGGGGGTTTTGTTTTGTTGTTGTTGTTGTTGAGTCTTTTTTGTGAATAGTTTGCTACTAAGAATGACTTACCCTAGATTTCTTCAAGACGATGTCAAGACTTGGGGAAATGTTTGTTCCTTGAAGTTGACAGGAGATCCTCTGCAAAAAACCTATGACAGGAGAAATTCTCCAGTACCAGGTCCCAAGCTCTGGTTGTGATTTTATGCTACCACAGTAGTTTAAAACTTCTGTAGTCCATGTGAGAACCTTAGTCATATATTCATTAATTGTCAAAATACCCTAGGGGTATAAAAGTAGAGATTGACAGTATTCAAAATTCACTGATATAGAATGTCAGCTTTATAAACTTGTTACTTAATGTACTCTCCAAATTGTCAACTATCAGAGCTTTTGCTTCCTTGCCAAGGTATTTTAACTAAGCATTGAGAAAAAGTTTTAGTAAGAAACAGTGTCAGGTTTTTACCCTTTAAGAGAAATTGATTCTGCCTATGAAGTCATTTTGGGTAGAAATTAACTACATTCTTAAGTGGACATAGTACAGCGAGAGGCAATGGTGTTATGCTAAAGCTCCCATGTTAACCTTATTAACGGAAGTTAAATACAGGATAATTTAGCAATGACTGCTATATATAAGAACAGATGGCTAGTGGATGACTTCCTTCTGTGTACTGAAAAATTCCAATTAAGGCAAAATTAAATGAATTAATAATATCATAAAACTGGTATTCCACATTTTACTATGGATTATGCCCTCCTTAGCAGGGAAAATTGCATTAATTGCTTCAAGAAAGGAACCATTCTGTGCCTGAAAAGGACTTGGTGGTGAACTGTTCCACTTCCTGCCACTGCATAATGTGACCATATGGAATTCACAAACCCTAAGTAGGAAGGGTACTGCAAGATTTTTGCTCCAAACCCAAACTACTCTGTCATTTAACCGGAGAACCTCCAAGATCTGTATTATAGCATAAAAAGTTTTTATCCATGCTGGATACCCACTAGAAAGAGATATGCATAAGAATACCTGACATTATACTCATTAGAGGACATCATTATGCTTGGTGCATTGCATAGCCTGCAAATATATTCTTATACAAAAATGTTTCCTAAGAAGCACTAAATATGATTGTCTCTCTCCACATATAATAGGTCATGATTTTGGCTGAACAAAGGGTCAAAAGTGAGGGAAAATCCACCTTCTATTATTTTCAAATCCCTACTCTCAATTGATTTTGCTGTATCTTTGAATAAGATATTTGACTTTTTTTTCCTGGTGTTTCATGTCCAAACCCATCTCACATCTGATCTTTTCTAATGTGAGTCCCCCACCAGGGGGTTGAAGAAAATTCTGAAGCAAAATTCAGAGGGATTTTTAAGATATTTTATTCTTTTTGTTGGATCTGATATGCACAGGATGGCTAGCTGGCCCTCAGCCTAAATAATGCATACTGTCCTCCTGCCCTGCAGTAGTGAATTGGGCTTGCAAGCACTGGGTGTAGCTAGTTACAGGAAAACTTGAGGCTCCATTCCTCAGCCCTGATGTCTCAAATAGTGAGGGCTGATGCAGTATGGGGGAGCAGAGTCTCAGATTGTCCTTGCCTTGTAATAGTGTGGTTATACTTCATGTGGGTTGGAGTCATCCCTGTAGCTGCTGGAACACCTTGACTGTAGATAGCCCGGGCTTCAGTGTCTGCACCTGAGCTAATCTCCCCAGCCTCCCTGTGTCACCAATGGAGGGGAAAATGGACTTTTAGGGAACGATTTGGTGAATCACACTGCAGAAGTGTATGTCCTCTCTAGAAATGATATAAACAAACCAGCTAAATGAGCTGTGCACATCTATAGGTTAGCTCTAGGTGGTCTAGAGAATCTCACTCAGGCATTCTAAAGATTGAATATATAAATGCTCCAAGGAATACTTTCCTCTTTTAGTGTTTCCCAGCAGCATGAATTCTCTGGAAGCATATATCAACCATGAAGAAAGCACAGAAAAAAGCACATGAGCCTGTAAGTGGACCCTGATTTTTGCTAGTTATGATATATCTATGAAGTAAGTTTGCAACAAAGGCAGTGGCATCCCTATAGATACGTGCAAATAACATCAGAGAAACCAAAATGGATCAAAGCAAATCTCTTAAACTGAACTTTATGAGAAAACATGCTACCAGTTGCAGAAGAAGATAAATAGTTATATGGCACCTGACATTTTGTATTGGGAGCATTTCTATTAAGCCACAAAGGTAACATAGAACCCTTAAAACCCTAGATATCTGACTGCAATACATTCTGGACTGCACAGCTAATTAAATGGTGGCATTTGTCCACACTGGATACTTATGACAGCGTTAAATCTCTATACTCATCACCGTAGCAGGAGTTCTGGAGACCCCGAAGGAGATGAGCGATATGCCTCCTTAGTATTGAAACGTACTGCTAAGTTGTTGCAGCAGCAGGAGATTGTAAGATCAAGAGGCTTAATAGCTTTGGTACAAGAGCAGTGCTACATTAAATGCAGTAAAATACAAGAACTTACCGTATGTTCATAGCACTGAAAGCCCCCTAGCCATACATAAAGCAGCTGACAAACCACACGTATGTAGAGTTCATAAGTTAAGCAAGTTTAAGGAAAATTTTACTGTATGTCACTTCAGACAGTGGTTTTATTTGAAAATTATTTTTTGGTTGCTAAAATATAGCCTCGCAAAAATGCAAGCTAATTACAGATGGGTCTGTTTTATACCATGAGATGCAAAGCAAAAACTGCAAACATATTTTTGAATCATATATTTCAATGTAAGTGTTAAGTTACTTATTTCTTGTTTCCAAAAAGTTTTATTGTGTATTACCTTTTTGTTTGCAACAAATCTTCATATTTTTACTTTGTTCTCCTCATCCTTATTTGTGTGGTAAATGTAAGGATTAAATTAAAGAATTAAAGATTTTTGTTTTCACAAGTAAAATGATTAGAGTATTTTTTTCTTTTTGGTTTTTTCTGTTATTATATCAGGAGCTCCATTTTAACATTTTTCCCTAAAGAAGTGTTGGTATAGCAAATAATGCTAAGGTTTTCAAAATACATTTTGCACACCTGGCACTAAACATTAAAGGTAAAGATAAGAAAAATTTCATCTTAGGCATTACACAAAAGCTTAATAACCTATTCATCCCTTTAGTTACTCATGTACATGCCCATATGTAATCTGTCGCAATCTGGCATATTAAACCAAGTTCTTTACTGCAAGAGCCTCCTTCTTCACAGCACAGACCTGTCTTACTGAGACAGGTCTCCATGGAGAGGGGACTGAGAAATAAAAAACTTGAACTCTCACCTTGTTTGTGCATCGTCTCAGATATTTGCCTGCCTGTGGCTGCCCCACACCTGTACAAAATGCCCCGAGATTTTGCTGTTGCTGCTTTGTGAGCAGCATCAGCTGTTCTCCCTGCCACCCAGTCTGTGTCCTACCTCGTCTTTGCTGTTTCTAGCTTGTGTTTTTCCGTCTTGGAATACATCTGTTTCTGCTGCAGAATGAGCTCAGTTAACAGTACTTATGCAACTAATTTGCCTGTGTCTATGTCAGGTTGTGGCTGATTGCCTGGGGGTAACTTTGCCTCAACAGCTTCTTTCAGGCCTCATTCTATGAGCAGCATTTTGAGCTCTTTTAAAGTCTTTCCTGCTTATTTCAATTTTCTTTCTGAGAGCAATTGTTCACATTCCAGTTTACAAAGTTCAGAATATGTTTTTGACTGGCTCATTTTACTTTGCATAAGGCATTTTTTCAAATGAGATTCCTTTATACAAGTTTTTCAGGGAAATTCTGCCTTTTCTCCAGTGAACAGTTTCTCACACATTGTTGTGTTTTGGTTTCTTTTCCCTTGCAGACTGACATCCTGTGGTTGGCAGAAAGCTATGGGCTCTCCTGCCTTATGTGGTTTTCCCAAAGTGAAAAATTCAAATAAACAAAACAAAACAATCCAAACCAAAAAAACAAGCAAACAAAGGAAAAAAAAAAAAAGGCAAAACAAAGGTTCTGCACATCATGTGGAGGTGGCTGGGCTTACAAGTAGACATCCATCTCTGTTGTTATGAATCATTTGAATGAGAAGGAATAAATGCTCATTAGCTTTCCTGAAAAAAAAAAAAATAAAGAGCTGGTATTTACTCATGTGAGCAGCTTATGTGAAATTTCAAGGGTTTACTAGTGGTGTTATACAGTACCAAAAGTAAACTTCCATACCTTTTCCACTCCTTCTATTCCAAGGCTTCTTAGTCTCTCACAGCAAATGGAGAGGCACAGCAGAGGGCCTGCTTCCAGCTTTTACCCTGGAAAATCTCTATATCCCCACTGTAGGAAAGAGCAAGCTCTCTGAAAAGTGCTAATTATTTTCACACCATGGTATTCCTGGAAATTCCCTGAAAATAACCACTTTGAGTCTTTGGAAGGTGCAGCCAAGATAACAGATTTTGGCATTAGGCCGTTCAAGACTTATTCATAGAACAGACTGATCAGACCATGTGTGTTCAAGATTTTCTTCCTGCCCTACTGACTTTTGAGTTCTTGTCATCCTTTTCTTATAGTCATTAACTTAAGAGGACCTTGACAGCCATGGTTTTTTTGCCAAGTTCTCTTCCTCTGGATCATCATTCACTCATGTTTGAAGGAAACTCCAGGTCGTGAAAGAAATACTAATTTATATCTGGATACTCAGATCCATCATAATTTGTGACAGCTCTAGCTATGGAACTAGATAGCAAGGAATATGCAAAAAGCCCTCTGCTAGTCCTTAGAAACTACAGGCACAATAGCTCTTTCAGAAATTAATTATATCCCAGTTTCACATATCTTGTTCATTTGTCAAGATATACTTGACCAATTCTTCTCATCTTCTAATTTATTTTGAGAGTTTTGCAAATATGTTGAGGTATTAATAGCTGAAAAAGTGTTTCAGACCAAAAGAATTGTGTTCTGAACCCCATTTGATACTGTAGAATGGATGCTAGTATTTTATTCACCGTTGTTGTGTTACGGAGGCAATCATGGTTTCAATGCTTTAGTTTTCCAAAGGAGGTCCAATCCACAGCTGAAAATGTTCTATCTGAGGATAAGAAAATCTATTCAGTGATGAAGTGCTGCAATCATTAAATTGCAACTTTGCAATCAATGTAAATCTTTCACAGGACCAACAAAAGAAGGGAAAAGTATGATCAGTGGCCTGTGTGGACTAATTTCCTTCAGCTTTCTTACCTTTTCATACTAATTAAAGGAAAAAATATTCTGTACCAAAAAACCCTTCTGGTTCAGGGTCATTGTCATCCTTTTTGTCAGCACTGAAAAAGATCTACATGAAAGGACCATTGAAAAGGCAATAAGAGGTATTGCCTTTCAGTCTTACCAGGATCTTTTCCTGCTCTGTGTCTTTTAATGAACAAGTTGTCATGCTTCCACATGGAATAGCACTTTGACAAGTGGTGAATAGATGCAATTATAATAAAGCTATACTAACCAACATTTTAGTTACAACCTCCAAATTCTTCTGGTGTTTCTTTGGCTGTGCTTTCTATAAGCCATGTTGAAAAAGCATTGGGATATGCATCTCTGTTCATCTTAAGGAACAACATTCTGCATCATTTGTATCACCATATTTTAAAGGAAGAAAAAAAGGAAACCAAAAACATCTCAAGATCTAAGAAGCTTTGAGGGCTTAACCAATAATCTGGATAATTCATGATCACAAAATCATAGAATGGGAAAGGTTGGAAAGAGCCACAGTGGGCTGTCTGGTTGGTGCTCAAGCAGGGTCATCCTAGGGCACACAGCACAGGATTGTGTCCAGATGGTTCTTGAATATCTTCAGTGTGGGAGACTCCACAGTTTCTCTGGGCAACCTGTTCTGCTCAGTTATCTGCACAGTAAAGGAGTTCCTTCCTCATATTCAGGTGCAATTTCCTGGGCATCACTCCATGGCCCATTGCCTCTTATCTTATGGCTTGGTGCCACTGAGCAGAGCCTGGCTCTATCCTCTTGACATCATCCCTTCAGACACTGGCAGTCATTGTTGAAGTCCCCTCTCAGTCATCTCTTCTCCAGGCTGAATGGGCCCAGCTCCCTCAGGCCATCCTCACTAAGAGACATGCTCCAGTCCCTTAATCACCTTTGTCACTCACTGTCTGCTGAACTCACTCAAGGAGTTCCATGTCTCTCCTAGAGCCCACAACTAGTCTCCCAGCACTCCCAGTGTGATCTCACCAGGACTGAGTAGAGGGGCAGGATCATCTCCCTTGATCTCCTGGCAATGATTATCCCTATGCACACTGGCCTTCCTGGCCACAAGGACACTCTGCTGGCTCATGAACAGCTTGTTGTTCACCAGGACTCTTGGTCCTGCTCTGCAGAGTTCCTTTCCAGCACATCAGACCCCAGCCTGTATTGGTGTCTGTATTTGTCTTTGCTGAATTTCAGATGGTTCTTCTCTGCCCATCTCTCCAATCCATCCAGGTCCTTCTGAAGGGCTGCACAGCTCTCTGGGCTACTGCCCACTGCTCCCAGCTTTGTGTCAACAATGAAGCTCCTGAGGAGGCATCTGCTTGTTCACTGTAGTCAAATATATCATTATTAAAATTTGGAAGACACAACTTGTGAAAGCTTCTAACTAGTCCCTGTACCACTGATTACAGCCCTCGGAGAACTGCTGCTCAGCCAGCTGTCACCTCGCCTCACTGTTCACTCAAGTCCACAGTGTCTGAGCTTGCCTGTCAGGATGTTGTGTGAGACAGTGTAAAGAGCCTTGCTGAAGTTAAGGTAGAAAATACTCACTGCTCTCCCCTCATCCAGTCAGGTAGTTGGTTCATTATAGAAGGAAATCAGTTTGGGCAAGCATGATTTAACTTTACTGTATCCCGCTAGTTTAATATCTGATCCAGCGTATATTATCCTTTTAAAACACACATGCAACAATATTCTGAGGCATGATGTTGAATCTTGTTGAATGGACAACAATTTCCCTCCCTCAGCAAGAAATTCATCAGTCTGAATTTTATGTTTGCATTGGCATCATCGTATGCAGACAATAGCAGATGGTAGCATGAACATATTCTGTATGGAAATGTAAGATGGAATGGAAACTCATCCACATTGCAAGGACATGGTCACTGTTGATAGACTTCATTGAAACAACTTCTCACAGTTTGTCTACCCATACCCCAAATTCATGAAGTTCAGATATTTTAAGAAAATAAGACATGGGATAATGCCTTAAACGATACATTCAAGCAATGGGAGTATGCCATGGGTGATATTTTTTTCCCACATAATTCAAAAAGAAATGTGTATTCTTGATTTTTTTGTCAGAGCAATTGATAAATTCCAGTTTCAATTTCTTCTGTGTCTGAAGTCATCCAGGTAATGGAAAGGCTGGCATGTGGCAACTCTAGGTCCTGTCTCCAAAATGAGTGAGGGAGTTATGTTTAAAATCTTGAGAGTCTTGCAGTGCAAGACACAGTAACTATGTCACTATTTCTAGACTTTTTTGGGTCATATACATCACCTGTCAATTTTTTCCACTTCCTCCTGTAGATGATGGAGGGATCCTAACTTGGGTTGTATAATTTCTGACAGTCTAACATCACAAAAGATTCAGTCAAAAAGATTCTATTTTTCAGCAAGTGAGAAAATCAATTGTTTTGTCCATTTAAGTTCCTACACTTCCTACAGCCATAGTTTTCCTATGACAAAAAGTTAAGAGAATTAGGATTATTCAGTCTGGAGAAAAGAAGGCTTCAGGGTGACCTAATTGTTGGCTTCCAGTACCTGAAGGGAACCTACAAGAAAGATGGAGAGAGACTATTTACAAAAGCAGGTAATGACAGGACAATGGCTTTAATGGCTTTAAACTGAAAGAGCATGTTTACATTAAGTATTAGGAAGAATTTTCTTAGTGTGAGGTACTGAGGCACTGGAACAGGTTGCCTAGAGAAGCTGTGGATGCGCCATACCTGGAGGCATTCAAGGCCAGGCTGGGTGGAGCACTGAGAAACCCGGTCTAGTGGAAAGTATCCCTGCCCATTGCAGGAGGGCTGGAATGAGATGATTATTAAGGCCCCTTCCAACTTAGGCCATTTGATGAGTCTCTGATTCTATGGGTTCTGTTTAAATTTACCTGGTGTTTTTCCTCAGAGTATGCATTGCTGATTTTCTTTCACACAGTTGATGAAATATATTGGTCATTATCTACACCAGAAATTTTAATCATAAATGGACTAAACAACTGGTGAGCAGGTCTTTTGAAAAAAATGTGCATTGATTTATATGTCACTCAGATTCATTAAAATGGTGATATTGACAGCTAGAAGAATATAAGGGTTAATAATTTTGTTTATATAGCTGATTCTGTTTGCATTCCAACTTTGGGAAGCATGAAATTTACCTAAAGTAGTATCAGAATTTATCTTGAATCCAGAGACCAATGTGCCCTGAAATAGCTCAGTCTCAGGTCCTCAAATTTGAAACCATTTTCTACACCTTTAATTTTCAGCATGCATCATTTTTGTGTATGGATCAAAAGAGGCCATTGGCTGTTCATCACCCTGCATCTGCAGTTAGATTGTATGCCTAGTGATCTAAACTTACAGTACTTCTCATTGAATAGCCAGCTCTATCAGGTTACCTTGGAAAAATTACTGTTTTTATTTCAGGCCACTTTACCTAAGAAACCAGGGATCTAACCAACAAACATCTTCATGCTTGAGCCTTTCAAGCTTTGATATAGAACTCAGTTTATACTTGCTGTTGCTACAGTGTTATGGTTTAAAATGCCAGGGGTATCAAGCCAGCAAATGGAATGGGGGAAAGGGGGATTGTCCCTCAGGTTTGAGTCATCAGTCAGTGATTCTAACTAGATGGTGTTCAGTAAGAAGCATTGATGGGTCATGTAGAGCTGGAAGGAGTACACAGGCAACTGCTTTAGGGGTCAAAAAGGATTATTTCTAACTTGTTTGCCTAAAACTCCACTCACAAGCCATTATTCCTGCCTTCTAATTTCTGAATGTTTCTAGCAGATGACAAGAAAAAAGGATTTGAAATGTAAGACTCTGTTCAAAAGACAATTGGCTGATGCTCTAGTTAGAGTTATGAACAGGTGAGTGTAACTGACAGAAATTGCATGAAAGGCAATCAAAGTGCTCTCATATATATATTCACACTACTTTAATAAAGAAGCTCTGCAGCTGGATGTACATGCAAGTCCTTCATAACAGGCCTCACAGACCAGCTACCTGCCCCCAAAGTATCTCCTCTACAGATGCAGTGTGAATATAGCTGTTGAAAATACATTTCAAAACCAAGTTATAGCTAAATAACCCTTGTTTTCCTGCTGAGACACATCCTTCAATTAAGGATTTTTTTAAGATGAAAAAGGTTATATTGACAAACTACTTCCTTGCTATTATCTTTGTTTATACACCTTTTGCATACTGTTAATGCAGAAATTAAGTAAAGTCTTTATTTTCATTAGTATCTCTCAATCTTTAGTCATCCAAATACCTCACAAACTAATGACCTAAATATGGTTATAAAATTCTTGGGATAAAAGCTTTTCCCTGATCTGATGACTCCTTTTAATTACCTGCCAATAAACACATACTTATCAAGAATATATAGTTCTTCATCAGTCATCCTTTTTTTATATAATGTTTATAGTCCACATTTTGTTTCAAAGGATTTTACAAGCTACAAAGCATGTACAATAGTCATTTTCTTTATATGGTGCTCGAGGGCATTACACAACAAAGTACAAACAGTTTATCCTTCACCCCCACTGAAATGTAGTCACCTCTGAAGTAAAAGGTAGCAGTTTTTAATAGTTTAAAAGAAAAACACTATTATCTAATTAAAGCTACAAGCTACATGTAGTTAGAAAGAACGTGGCTGTTCAAACTCGAGTCTTACTTATGACTTATTGTTAATTTTTCTGCTCTCCCTCCCCTCTTCACTTTACATGCCAGGAGAGGAAAATGCCTTAATGTACGACCTGCTCTTTACTTAGACCTTTTAGTTATCCTCTGCTGTTTTGTAGGACTTACAGAACTGTTTGAGCTTGATCCCTCTATGTTAGCTGTGAAAGAATCCAACAGTTGCCGCTTCATCTGAAGGATTTCTGTGGGGAAAAGGGGTTCTTTTAAACTAATTCCTCAGGCTGCTCACAGCCTGGACTTTCCCCTTTAGATGTCCTCCGTGGCTCCCTAACACTTTTGGGACTCTTTGAGCTGCCTGAGCTGTCTTCCTTTCCTGATGGTGGCATTTTCTCTTCAAAGAACAGTTTTTGCTGCCCCTCTATTCTGTGCAGGGAGAAAATGCCTTTGAAATCAACATGGTTCTGCAGCCAAGTAGTAAGCATTTAGAAATATCTATCTATTTCTCATTTGTTTAAAATTTGTTAAATCCTATAGCAGTTAAACAGTTATGAAGTGATTTTCTTTTAATGTTACTTCCTCTGATAGTCTCTGCAATGAAGCTGCATCAGTTTCAAAGGTTTCACACTCCCTGCTTAGAATAGAGCCGTAGTAGCAATAGCCCTTTGAAAAGGAAATGGCAAATGGCACCAGCAGGACAGGCAAACAGCTTAAGACAGGTTCATGCAGCCCCAGAAGTGCTTGGAAGCAGAAGATGACGTGAAAGAGGGTGGAGAAAAGAGAGTCCAAGCTTAGAAAACATCTCTTGAAATAATTAATAAAACAAGTCACCTCACCTTAAACAAAGCATAGCAGTTGAAAGCAGAGGATAGCAGCTGCAAAGAAAGTAGCTGTGGAAGGTTCTTACATTTATGTAAATACTGTGAGACCTATTATTTCAAACAAAATTACAAGAAAAACCCATGTTCAGACAGGAATTCTTCCCTTTCAAAAAAATTATTAGGTAGACATTTGGTTTGGTTTTTATAAGCATTTATTATGTTTAATATGACTGCTCTGGTATTAGTTCCCAGATGACCGTGTTTATTAGCGTGACTGTCTCTAAGCAGGGAACTTTCATGATTTTTAAGGTCTTACTACTGTACTATTTTCTGCTGCACACTTGTTCTGAAAATGCCCCCTTTACTTGCCAATAAAATAGAACAAGACATAGTCATCACACAAATGTTTGAAGTCTCTTCCCTTCCATAAGCCTATTGGATTTATCAGTACTGCCTCTTGGGAACAACTGGGAGCATCCAAACTAGACAAACTACAGTTGTGCAATACCTGTGAGAGAGCTACTTGTAACAGAATAAAATCATTTCAGGGAGCATCCCAGTGTTAAAAAATGACACTCATTTACCTCTGCTTGGATCCACAGCCTAACCCTGTTCAGTTCACTAGCATAGGCGTGTTCAGATGTTCTCCAAACAAAGCTCATCTGCCTACCAACCTCCACTAAGTAGCAAGGAGAGTGGTCAGTAACCTGTGCAGCCCGGAAGTCCTGAGTCTCTGAGCACACAGGAATGTCCAGGCACAGGAGAAAAACAGGAAAGCTACAAGTAGAAGAAAATGTTTCTGTGCTTTTGACAATATTCAATTGCCTGAAGATCATCCTTTCAGATAGGATAGATAGAGCCATCGATTTAAAACTAGACTAGTGTGTAAGCACTTTGTTAAATGGACATGAGCATTTTGTTAAATTCTGTGTAGGTTGGTTGTTGAATTAGTGGAAGGTTTGCTAGATCAGGAAATTTGATTATTTCATTTTGTACTTTTCTAAACTACCATGGGAGAATTCATATCCATCTAGAATATTTTACAAGAGATGAGCATTGAGACTGGTGGCTTCTGCAGTTAATTTAAAAATTGTGGTAAGTAGCTCAGTAATCATAAATTATTCTACCACTTCGATACTGCTCAGAAAATTGCGAGAAAAAAGTTGTGCAATTGACAAATACCTTTATCTTCAATAGAATCCTTATTTTAGCATTTTTTAAAACATGAAATGGGAGAAAACACAGTTCTTAGTCCTGAAACCAATGTCAGCTTGTATAAAGTCTGGGCAATGTTGATTGATATAACTTTTATGTTTAGTGATAGGAAAAAAAATAACATTTAGGAGGGGGTTTTGTGTTTGGTTTATTTCCTCTTTTGTGTACCTATCTCAAGAAATAGCTGAGTTTAAAAACCACAGCAAACAGGCAAGCACTTAAGGATGCATGTGGGAATTAGGCACAGATTTCTCTCTGTTGTTAATAGAAACTGTGCATCCAACACTTGTTCACTGTAGTGGAAATAGACTTGAGCCCTAATCTAAAGTGCCTTGTGAGAAACTACTTTATTTTTTTTCATTGAAGACTATTGTGAATGATGTAGCTGTAGTGCACAAAGCAGGTCTATGGCAAGTGAAGTAAACTGGAAGATCACCATTGAATCAGGGTCTATTGGACCACGGACCATAGGCAGAAACAGATGCTCCTTAACCTTTCATCATGTTAATAATTTAACACCACTGATCTCTCATAGAGGATTGAAATGTATTAGTTTTTCCTTTGAGATTACATTTATCTTTTCCTTTTCTTCCCCTACCTTAAATTCTGGTTTATGTAGCCTTTCACTAAAGAACTTTTACAGAATCAGCAGAACTCCGTGTATAAATGGATGTGACTTTTTACTTAGGTTTTTTGTAAACTTCTGTACTGATTGTGCAGTTTGGTAGTCTCTGTAGTGTCTTGAACTGTTCCTGTGTTCTTCTGGTCACCAAAGAGCAAGCAGTGATTCCTAATTCCAAGTTCCTACAGGTTCTCATCTTCTTTCTTAAGAGTTAATTTTGCCTATATCTTAAAATAAATTTTAAAATAAGTCACCAATTTCTTTTCTTAAATATATTTGTGCTCTCCAGTTCACAAAGAAAATCCATACCCATGACAAAAATTATTTTGTGAGCATATTAATCAAGGAGGTAAAGGTGGAGGACTGCCTCTCCTTCAACTTCCCATTGTGACTTAACCCCAGTAGACAGCTATCCTGACAGTCACGCTCCCCCAGTGGGAGGAGGGAGACAATTGGAAGTCCACAAGCAGAAAAGTTGTGGATTGAGATAAAGGCAGTTTAATAGATGAAGCAAACATGTACAGGCAAGCAAAGCAAAATCAGGAATTCATTCACTACTTCCCATTGGTGGGCAAATGTTTAGCTATTTCTGGAAAACAGAGATCATCATATGCAATGGTTACTTAGGAAGACAGAGGTCATAGCTCACAACATCCCCCTTCCTCCTTTTTCCTTCAACTATTATTGTTACATAGGGTGATGTAGGGAGAAAAGCATTAAAACCAGAAGATTTGGCAAGGAGGAGAGAATAGTTTGGTTCAAAGTGATCTTGCAGCTGGGAATGCTAACAAGGTTGTTGTGGGAAACCTCCATTTATTATGTGTAGTGTTGCTCATCCTCTGCCTGTTTTGGGAAGTAACACACTCTCACAGTCATGCCCAAAGCCTTTTGTTATTGTGAGGCAGCTGGGGAGCCCCCCACCCTGCTGCTGGCCAGGATCAGCTGAACTGAACAGAGCCTGTGGCCCCATGTGTCTGTGCTGCCCGGCGTTGTAAGTGAGGGAATGAAATAAATCTACTCTTTGCATTTCTGCTGTGGTTTCATGGTTGCCTTGGTTACCTGTATGGCTAGGTTCACGCAGATGGGATCCCATATACAGTGTGACATACTTTTGGTCAGTTGGGCTCAGCTGTCACAGCTGTGTCCCTCAAATCCTTGGGTGCCCTCAGCCTACTTTCTGTCAGGGCACCATGAAAAACAGAGGAGTACTGCTCCAGATTACCTAAAACAACCCTATGTTATCACAGAATCACAGAATGACTAGGTAGGAAGAACCTTCAAGATCATCGAGTCCAACCCATGCCCTAACACCTCAACTAAACCATGGCACCGAGTCCACATCCAATCTTTTATAAGCACATCCAGGGATGGTGGCTCGCTCACCTCCCTTGGCAGTCAATTCCATTATTTTATCACTCTGTAAAAACTTCTTCCTAATATCCAACCTATCCACTATTTTAGTTACTAAACTAAACTAAAACAGCTTCATATTGATTGCCACAAAGAAAACTAACTCCATCCCATCCAAAACCTGCACAAAGTCTCATCTTCCCAAATTTATCTGGATTTCACATAATAAACTCATGGATTGCAAGGAGGAAAACCATTTATTTATTTATTTATTTATTTATTTGATTGTTTGTTTATTTATTATTATTCTTAGAAGAAGAAACAGCTCAGAGTAAATTGGAAAATCTTGAACAATGCCAAAGTTTCAGGTTATGCATTAGAGTTTCTACTAGGAATGCAAATATACAATGCAGGAAGTCATTAGAGTGGCATAAAGTAAATATAGTATATTATAAAGTAAAACCTGTGGGTCAAGGCATGATGCCGGGAGGAGAGCAGACAGCTGGGAATAAAATTAATCAGTAACTTACCAGTGAAGGATAAAAGTCAGAAGGGATAAAAGGAAAAGAAAAAAAGAATATGTTAACATAATGAAAAGTGTGAAATTAGAACAAAAATGAACCTTAGGAGAAAAAAAATGCTTTTCAGACCTCAAGGTTGAAGAAAATTGCTTGAGTAACATGAAAAAAATCTTGTGCAGATTCAGAGTATGCAAGCTCATCCCTGGAAGTTTTGTTGATGTAGATCAGAAAGCAAGGCATTTTCCTGGAATTGCATGATGCAGATTTTCTAAGAAGAAACATATTAAAGGAAAAAATGAGAAGATTAAAACTATCTAAATCCTTGCTGGGTTCCCATGTAAAATATGGTTAATTATTCAGGCCAATATAACAAGTAATTCTGAACTTTTGTTGTCATGAATGCACTTAGGGATTTTTATGTGAATGGATAAGGCATTTTTTCCCTTTAGAATTTAAATTACAATGGTTTCTGAAACCTAATGAAAGCAAACTACACTATTCTAGTGCATGTACACAATAATGATGCAAAATACTATTGCAAAAAAGAATGAACAAACATCAAGGAAACAAAAAAAAAGTTTCCTTTTAGGCATGAAATTTGACATATTGATCAATCAGAAAACAAAATGAGGTTTAAAAGGGCTTATTCTTCTCTCACACTTGTTCAGTATTCCTTTGATGTAACCAGAATTTATTTCAGCATAATCTGTTGTCAGAGGAAACTTAAATCTAAAGAATGAACACTATATTATCTTGTAACTTTGATTGCACTATCATGAAGAATAATTTCATAAGTGTGTTTTATTGGCTTTAAAGTTTATGAAGGCTATGTTAACACATTGTTTGGGAAAACAATACAGATCTTGCATGTCTATGCATTCTCTGATTATATAAACTGTGCAAAATCTGAAGTGATTAACACTTGTAAAATACAAATTAATTTCAGTGAACAAAATATATAAATCATAGCTCAGTTTTTATAGATGAAACTTCATGGGCCATTCTCAACGACACTGGAAAAATGTTAAGAAATAGTTGTTTTATTGAATTAATTTTTTTAATTGCAATTAAAGCTGATAAAATATTAGTAAATGTAGTTCAACACATTGGAAGAGGTGCAACCCTTAGAGTCAGTTTGAAGTGGACAGCATGCTGTTCTTGCTTGCTGTTGGTTGGTAAGTCATGTTTTGCAATTGACTCTTTGCAGTTCAGAGCTGCTCAGAACTAACAGAATGACCAAAGGTTTATTTATAATTATCCACCTCTTTCTTCTGAATCGCACCATTCTGTTCAATTCAACATTAAACCTGAGAGTTTAAAATTAATTAATTGGGGTGTACAATACCTACTTATGCACCAGTAAAACTTTAAAATATTAGAAAAATACCAGCTATCCACTTTGACTTGTCAGCAGCAGCTGAGTATCTACTTTGAAGAATCATGTGCAAAATATAGACTGATGCCTGGAGGGAATAATGATTTCTTAAATTCAGAATAAACTATCCAATAGATAGCAGCCATTACAAAAGGGAAAATAACAAAACTGCCAGCAAATGAGGCAGCAGGTATCTGTAGTTCAATAACTGAACTAATGGAGGGTAATTTGGCACATCCTAAAGATCTACTCAGCTTACAGTTATTGTCTATATATAATATGTTTAGAAAATTTAGACCAAGTTTATCATTTATTTGAACCACGCCTGTAAATAATTGCATTGAGTAGGTAGACTGGCATCAATCAAACAGAAATAAGTTCCACATGAATGACACAAAAGGATGCAAGAAAGATCCTTAAAATCCTTCTGCTGAGTAAAACATTTTTCTGTTGTTTTGAAGAATTCACTTCATGGTTAAAAAATGTACAAAGATACATAGTGAATTCTTTCACATCAATGGCAGAGTGCAAATGTTTAATGGGGCATGGAACTTCTACAGGTAAAGAAAGCCATCTTCCTAAGCCATCTTTTCTGTCCCTCTGTGCAATTTTTGCATTGAATCTTCCCTAATTTGATAACAAAACCCCATAAACACCATATTACAGTTATGAACTTTAATAAACACTAAGATTATGGATTGATACATGTTCTCATCAAACCCTTTGGATCCCAAAAAGCGGCACCAAAAAGGACTGCCACTGTTTAAACCCAGCAGGCAACTAAGCCTCACCCAGCCACTTGTTCACTTCCTCCAGTAAGATGGTGGAAAGAATGAGAAGAGTAAAACTGAAAAAAACTTGTAAGTTGAGATAGAGACACTTTAATAAATAATGCCAAATCTGCATGTGCAAGACCCAACATGTAAAGTATCTTAAATACTTCAGAATGTAGAATTATAGAGAGCAAATTAATTCTAGTAGCAGTGTGAACAGATGGTCTGGACACCACTTTGTTCGTTGTCTCAGGGTTGCACCATGTTGGTTGGTCAGGGTTGGCTGGTGAGCAATTTGCACTTAAAATACCCTCTCTTTGGTACACTGTTATTATTAATATTGTTGCTGTTACTGTTCATTTGCTTATCTAATTGCCATTTCTAGTAATTTTTTTAATCTCAGACCGTAATCTCTGCCTTTTATTGCTCTTACGGGTGGGATGTGGAGAGGGAAGTGAGACTGCTGTTCCTAAACCATGATACACTCCTTCATGTCTCTTCTAGGCTTGTGCTTCTCATTTTTCTCTACCTTGACATGAAACTATGCTATGGCCACAGCTCCAGGATCTGAAAATCCTACACAGTGCAGCTCTCTTTCTGTCTGCGGAGTTCTTCTCTCTGGGCTGACACTCCCAACCCAACACCTATCATGGCAGGGAGTCTTCCTTTGGTCAAGGCCCTTCACCATCTTTTGTAGCCCTCCTTTGGGTGCAATAGCTTAGTATCTTTCTCATATTGTGTTGCCCAAAACTGCCCCCAGCACTAGAGGTGAGGCTGCCCCAGTGCGGAGCAGAGTGGGACAATCTCCTCCCTTGCCCCCCTGGCCATGCTGTGCCTGATGCCCCCCAGGACAAGGCTGACCCTCCTGGCTGCCAGGGCGCTGCTGGCTCAGATTCACCTTGTGCAGCTCTGCTTTCCAGCATCTCACTCCCCAGTACATCCAAGGCTGCCCCATCCCAGGTACTGATTCTGGCACTTTCCTTTGTTGAACTTCATATGGTTGGTGATTTTACCTCTGGGGCCAGAACTCCCTCCACAGCTGCAAGCACCTGGAATAATCTTCAATATTTATGCCTCTCTACACACTACATGTTATAAGTGTCAGCTGAGAACATATCCTTTCTTCCTTACCTTAATTCCTCTTTGTCGTTGGTATTTGTTTCTTACTCGACTCTATATTTTAATTAAACCTGTAAAATAGTTGTACAATTTCTTTAAATACTCTATAATACTGTTATATTTATGCATTGGTAATTTACACTGCACACATTTTATAAGCTTATTCCTTTACCATTCATGAGAATACCTACTGTTTATTTAATAACTACCATATTATATAATACATATGTTATCTATAAGCTACAGAAGTCTTAAAAGCCACACAACCACACACTAATTTAGCATATAAAACTTTAATTTTTTTTAGGAGTGATTTCACAGAACATGTGTAATAACGAAACCACATGCTTTTTCAATTTGCCAATTATTGTTGTTTATTTGTTGTTTTCAAACTTTGAAAGCTGTATTTGATACTGAGAGAAAATGTAGGTTTTGGTGACAAGAGGAAACTGATGGCTATGCTTTGTGCCTTTCTGTTTTCCTCTCATAGAAAACTAGGAGGAAATACATCTAAGTAAACAATGTAGATGACACTGTATGTAAAGTCAATTCTTTGCTTGGTGTAGGGAATGACCAGTTTGGTTTAAGCACAAGCAGATGTTTCTATCTGACCATCTGGCCTCTATTTGCTTATCCAAAATCCTATGCTTTCTCTTTTACACAAGGAGAGGAAAGGTGGTATTGATGATTTTTGTTGCTGTTGATTGTGGTAGGAGATCATAATTGTGTTATTTCTTTGTAGCCATAAAGAAGAAGCCTGAAAATAAAATATTGCAATTAAAAAGGGAGTATTTTAAGTGAGGTATGAGAAAATAATTTCTCCATTTAGCAAATCAGCATTTTTGAAAGATATTATCTGAAATGACATGAACTTGTCTCCTCTCTATTCTGCATAAACCTGTCCCTGAAAACCTCTGTGCATCTGACCCATAGGGAGATCATGGCCAGGTCTTCAGTTATGAATAAGCCTTGTATCCATGATCTGCAAAGGATTATGTTTTATTCTTCATTGACCAGTTTTCACAAACTCTATAAAATTTTAATTTTTTCAGTAACCATGCTTTTTTGTTTTGAATGAGCTTGATAAATTTGAAGTATTAGGGCCAAGAAAGAAAAATTCTGGCAAACACAAACCTGCCTGATTTTACTTAAAAACTCCAGGATATTTTCTTTTCCGTAAATTTTGAGTGACTGCAAAACTATTAATTGTTGCAATTTGAGCTCAAGTTCTGTTAAAAAATCAATTTTCATATGAACAGGTTCTTACAGTTATTTTTGTGAAACGCAGAAGTATCAATAACCTAACATATTTTCTCACTCTTTACACCACAGACTTAGCAAATGAAGATCTGTTTTTTTAATCATGCCAATGAGTAGGATTTAATACTGCCTACAGAGACCACACGCAAGCCATCCAAAACCCATCCCAACCTTTTCAGACATTAATCACATACAAATACATTGATAAATGGACTTAATATATGATAACCTAATTTTTGTGTTTTGAGATTCCAATATTTGTGCCTCCCTTCTACAAGCTGAAATAAAATGAGCTTTTTGCTGGAAACATCTTTGTGGCAGCAAGTGTCAGTGGAGCGAAGCTACAGCTTTCTTGTAGCCCCATTATTGAAATTAAGCCAAGCAGCTACTTTCACTGCAATTACAAATCTGTTCCCTTATGTTTCATAACAAGATTGGTCTATTTTTCTGTTAAGATCAGTGCATTTTCAAAATTGTACTTGCCTTTTGTTTTCATGTGAATGTTAAAATTTTCACCTTTCTAGACATGAAGATCATCAGCCTTTCATACAAATTCCCCTAGCAAGAAAACACTCAAAAGTGTGTTTTCTGCATTTACTGCAGCACATCAGGCTTTCACTATTTCCATGAGTTGTAATGCACACTTTGTGCTTAATTTTCTTTAATTCACTGTGGGACACAAAATATTAACAGAGTCAGTTGGAAAACTCAGGCTGAAAGTAAGGTTGGTTGCTACAGTAAGAAAGCCAATTTGTGTTCTCCATTATATCGTTGCAAATCAAGACTAACTATATTGACTTCAGTGGGGAAGGAGGTTGACAGACTTATTTCTTCTGCAAAATGATCCATACACCCCTAATGATACAACAGCACAGTTAATTGTTTGACTGAGAGGATGAAGGCTGAGAACAGCAATGGTTGCTTTCAAGGTTAGAGTACACATGAATTTTATGTATGCTTCAAATGGGTGAACCTAAATAATTTAAATGTTGAAAAACATCTGGTCTGATGATTTTTTTTTTTTTTTTTTTGTGTGTGTGTGTCCTTTTTGTCTGTCTTAAACAGGATTTAACCAATGAGAAGTAACTTTAGGATCTCTGTTTGGCACAAGCCACAAACTCTTTTTTCCCATTTATATATTCTTGTCTGGACAGAAAGATAATAATCTCTTAATTAAGCCAGACTTCTAATTATCTGTCATCATTTTTGTATTTAAGTGCATCATATGCATTAAAGAAGACTTTTCTGAAGTGACGAAGAGGTATTGTAGAGATCAGAAGGATTGAAACACAAAGAAATTAAAGTCAGAATTATCCTTTTCAAAGGCTCAACATCAAGCATCAGCTGTCTGATTCTTTCACAATATTTTGGCTTTTTAGCTAGCTCTCTGTCTGCACATTTAATTCTGATGAAATCAGGGGGTTCAGTGCATCCATGGAATGAAATACATATTCTTAAATTAAGTGTCCAATGAAAAGACAATACATTATTACCTATAAAAACACTCATTTGAGTAACCTGCCAGCTGTTACCCAAAGACTTTTTGGCACAGCAAGCGGTAGAGTTTGTTGCTTCACAGCAACCCAGTTCCTCAGGGCTATATTTACCCGAACTAGAGAGAGGGATAAATCCAGTAGTTTCACCACCCACATCTTATATATGCATCTTCCATTTTCTGCAGCACATTTAAAAAAATACCTTGGACAAACACAGTTCCTGTATAAATTAAAATGTATTAATGTTACCTTTTCAATTAATCAGGCAGCATTTCTATGAGAAAAATACCGCATGATTATAAAAACAAAGTATCATATTGTTGGTATGGGCAGCATTAATTACATAATTTCCTAACATACTGAGTCACATAACCTATATCAATATCTACACATACATATCTTATAGTTTATTGTGAATTTGTGGCTCACACAATCATCCACCAGACCTTCACACTTGAATTAGAAGACTAATTCAGGAAAGGAGGTGACATCTTGGGGTTTTTTTCACTGTGTTTTGCTAACATTTGTTGACTTTTTTTTCACTTCTTATCTTCTTACCTGATCTGATTTTCATCCTTACTTGTTCTTAATATCTTAGCTCTAGTTGTTATAAGGCAATTCTCCTTCAATGAGGCATGACTACTTCAAATTATTTTGCTTTCTTTTCACACAGGTATTATCAGCATTGGCACTTGAGTGTTAGATTTCTACCAATAATACTCACCCTGAGTTTTAGGGTGAAACTGCTACTATAAGAACAATGTAAGAGTACTGGACTTACCAGTGGCAATGCACATTCAGTAAAGGATTTTTAAAAGTTATTTCCCTTCTTTTTTACAAGCATGTGAGATCCCAGTCCAGAAGTACCTTTTTAGCAAGACACAAGCTACCTGTACCTCCCAGAGAGGGACACAGCATTCTGTGTCCCCACACAATGGAAGTTTTGTATGTGGTGTCTGAGACAAAACACAGTAAAGTCAATGAAAACTTTCAGATTGACTTCAGATATCTTCTGACAAAGCCTTCACAAGACATGCTTTTATATAGCCATTTTTTCTTCTTAAATCTACTTATTCCCTGATCACCTTTAAGGTGTTGTACCATTAGTTTTGACTGGGTGTTTACTGGCCCTCACTTGCCAGTAGTGACCAAGCACAGAACTAAATCAATCTTTGTCAGGTCTGTAATTGAGCACTTCCCTAATTTATGAGACAGCTTTTCCATTAACAACAAAATCCTGAGAATTAAATAAAAACAGACCTTCACAAGTGCTGCTGCATTGGTGAATAAAGTAAAAACATTGATAAATGTACACCCCTTTTCCCAGGCTGACTTTGAAAAATTCTGTGTCACAGACCTTGGTCATATTCTGACAACAATTAGGAACACTAAAATAAATAGTTGGCAATTCGTTTTTATGACAGGCTATGCAAAGCTGGACTTTTTTTCCCAAATAATACAGCAGTCTGTGACTATGAATTATGTTATTACAGTGTGTCTGCTACTTTGTATGTATCTGTACTGTTATGCCCCCTTAACAGCATGACTTTTTGTTTCAAATCTCATTCAGCTGAGACTTGATGAAATCTTACACAGACAGATGAAAATATATCCTTAAGTTTTGCTGGAGTAGTTTCTATTGTTGAACTAAATCACTTACTCTAAACTCAGTCTGAACATTTTTCCTTCAGTTTTTCTAATGAAGCTTTGAATGTCTCATCAATTAAGACACTTAAACTAGACCAGATAAATCACTAAAAAATGCAAGAGCCATGACAAGGAAATGGATTGATAACCTAATAGGTATTTTCTACGCCCAAGGGCTGCAACCTTGAAACTTACACGTGAATAGCTCATTGGTGACAATTGTACTGTTTTCATCAAAATTTAATCAAGATTTATATTGTATGATTTTGTAAGTTAAAAAATAATAATTAGTTGTTTCACTGAATTTTTTACAGTTCTTGTCTTCCATTTCCTGAATGTGTTTGTAAAAGTTATCTCATTGTGGAACCTGTTGACACCACACTTTCAGCATCTCTTTGAAGTGAAAATGATGTTTTTGAAGGCGCTTACTTTAAAGAAATACAAATACTGACTATATGAGATGTATTATGCTTGATAACTCTGCATACTTTCTATTTTTTTTTAAGTTTGCAAATTGACACACATATACTGTCTAGAATACCAGTAAAATATAAACTTCTGTGGACTATGTAAAGGTTTTGGATAAATAAGCATTAATGCTAACAAAGTCTCTCAGTCAAATTGAATGTAGTTTTATGAAGCATCATGGAATTGAGAAGGAAAAATCATACATCATACATGCTGTATACTTAGGAAAAATATTGTTTTGGTGTATAGGTTTTCTTTGTTCAATTGATAATGGATTTAAAATTTGAAATGCCTAAACCCTTACAGCTGCAAATTTTAATTATGGCAGCCTTGTGCTCTAACAGTTCAGTAGTTAAAAAAATATGGCAAGCATTTGATATAGATAGATGTACATGAACACAAACACAACAGAACACAAATGTGTGCTGATGGAACAGGGAAAAGGAATAGAAAAGTCTCTTAAGTTCTTAATCCAAAATACAGGTGTAAATGCAAGGTTTATATTGACATTTGAAGCTCAAGAGATAGCACTATAGCCTTCTGGTACATATCCATCCATTTGAAGTATTGTTAACATACTCAGAATAAAACCTCTAAATTGAGACTGGCACTTGCACATAAGTAGCATCAGGTGGTCCAAAGCCTAAAACAGAAGTCCTAACCTGCAACATTTTGAAGTACTGGAAGGAGAATCAAAACTGCAACTGAAAATATAAAGCAAAACTGTTTGGGGTTGGGGTGGCGGGGTGGGGCAGGAGTGATCCAGAACACATGTTCAGTGGAAGTGAAAAAACTTGGAAGTAACAATTTTCAAAATGCAAGGGCAGAAATTAATCTTGTAAGCTTTACTTCTAGAAAAGGTGTTGGGAATTTGGTGTGTATTCTGTGACTGTAAAATACTTCATTAGGAGACATCCAAATGCCTTCATTCTCTCTGCATCTGTACCTTGCCCTCCATTTCAAGTGAGAGAAAGGCACAGCTGGGATCAGCAGCTCTTCTTTCTATAATCTTAGTTTGGTCCCCAGATCTGATGCAGTCAGCTTCACTCCCACTGCTGTTGCTTACTTCTCTAGCAGAAAGTGAGGGAAACAGTCCCAGAAAGGTAAGAAAGGAAAACAAACGCAAAGTGGTCCAAACCCCATTCATACCAAACCAAAATCTCATTTAACAGTGACTAGTGAATTAAACAGTGACTAGTGAATTAAACTTTTATGTCACCACTTTTTAGACACTCTAGAGTCAGCTTCTTTAAACTCAGCTGCTCATATCTGTGTTACTACTCGTGGGGCATCTACTCTTGGTTCCCTCAGCTTATTACCTAAGCATCTTTTCACTTACAAATCTCTAGTGATTGTGGTAATGGTCCTGGGCTATAGCCCCTAGCCCAGGATTGTTTTACAGTGCTGTAGACAGCAATAACAGTGGTTGTTGTGTTCCTTCAGATGTGGGGAAACATTTTTCCTCATCCTTTAAGCCTCCTGAACTACCATGAGCTTTTCTGTCCATGGCTTCAGATAATGAGGCAGTGGTTTTGTACCATTTTATGACAGCTGAGCAAACTTTTGCCACAATTTAGTATCCTAATGACCCATTCAAAACAGGATAGTGAATTCTTCAGTGGCTTACTCTCTTGATCAAATATTAAGTCTGGAATTTCATCAGTTCTTTTGATAGCAGTAAAGAGGTTCAGTAAGACAATGGTTAGGCAAAGATTATAAAATATACCATAGAAAGTTATCCAGTACTTCTGGAGAATTTTCTTTAGCTCTGACAGCTACAGTCCCACCTTGCTGATCATTTCACATGTTGCAATAAACTCCTTAAAGGCATCATGTTTATAGAGCATCTAATTTACCTCATGGTCTATGTTTAATTGGATGGTTTTAGGAAACACAGAATCACAAGCCCACAGAATTCTTGGTGTTGGAAGAAGCCTCTCCACAGGTCATCTGACTCAAACCTCTGCTCAGTCAGGATCCTGTAGTGCAGGTTGCTCAGGAACATGTCTGATTGTGTTTTAAATACCTCTGTAGATGTGTCTGGCTCCACAATATCTCTGGAAACCCTGTTCCATTATATGACCACCCCAGTAAAAAAAAGTGTTTTGTGGTCAGCTAGAATTTAATTTTTAAAATTCTTCTCATTGCTTCTTATCTTGTCAGTGGACTCTGCTGAGAAGAGTTTGGCTCCCTTTTCTTCTTTCCCTCCTATCAAGTTCTTATACATATTGATGGGATCTTCCTGAGCCTTCTCTCTTTCAGGCTGAATAGTCCCATCTCTCCCAGCATCTCCTCACATGAAAAATGCTACTGTCCCTTATCATCTTCGTGGCCATGCTGGACTTGCTTCAGTAAGTCCATATCTTTCTTGTACCGGGGAGGCGAGAATTTATGGAAGGGATCAGTGGTCTCATTCAAGTGGAGTGTGGACTGGTTGCCATTTTACAGGGAAAAAAAAAAAAAAAAGTGTATCTGAAGTTGCACAAATGGGAACATTTATTGGTTGTTTATTATGTCAGCAGTGAGATGAATTAGAAAAGAGGCTGAAATATCTTCTTACCCCTACTTTTAGTGCTTCACTTCCAGTTAAGTCATAGTTTGCCCTGCCTCCACACACCCAAGAGTTCTCACTCTGAGGATAAATAGAAGGCTTAGGTTTCCAGCATTGTTAATCTGACACCTTTCACAGCATTAAATTGATTTAAAATTCTAAAAACAATTATTCATACATTGTATGCGGCATTTTCATTGGCATTGCATCAGAGCCACTTGTCCTTTGGATATGATGCTGTGTCAAAAGAATCATTACACTTCTATCATGTTTTATCAATGCCTTATGCAATGGAGATATTTTTCTCTTTGAAAAGCTTAAAGAATATCCCTTTTGTAAAGTAAATGTTTACATTTCTAACAAAATATTTCGGCTTACACACTGGCAGTTTTAGATAATCAAAGGAGACAAAATCTTTCACTGTTCTATCTAACAATATCTTCATGTCTATATTAACATAAGAAGTATTTTTTAACAGCTTTAACTGACCATATTTTCAATAATAGAATTTTTATGCAGACTGACAATGCCTGTGCCAAGTTATATCCTGATACAGATTAAAACAGCTAAGGTATAAACCCCTGAAAAATGGGGTTTATAATGGAAATGGCAACTGACCCTTAACTGTAGCGGTGCTACCGGATGCTGCTGTAATAAGCTTCCCTAGATGCCATGGTGTAAATGTATTAGCTGTACTAAGAGACCCACTCCTGGTATAATTATGTTAGGAACCAATAAGACAGCTCAGAAATCAATATGCTAAGACAGATAGAGTAAAGGACCATGGCCAGCAAACTGGGAATAGATTAGTCTGGCAGGTCCCTAGCTGAGCCATGAAGAAGGGGATATCTCTGCTGTTGTAAGAAAGCCATTAATTGTAAATTTTCCTGAACAAGGAACTTGAAGGGAGAGCTTAGGCTGTTGTTCATACCACTCAGTGTAGGCTGCAACTATTATTGATCAACAGTTAAGCTTTTTATTCTTATTTCAAAAACCAACAGTGAAAAAAAAATCTAAATGTGGAGGAAGAGGGCGCATCTTTTGTTTTGTTCTATTTCTTAAAGAGACAGCCCTACATATTCAACACTAGGCTTCCCCTTTTATTTTGGTGCAACAATTTTTAAAATAATGGGACACTAAAATTTTGCCAGATTTAATTTTAAGAAAGTAGCTAGCCCTGTGTTACTGCACTAATTATCTAGTCAATAAAATTCTACAAGTGGGATATGATTGATATAATGTGATAAAAATAGGTACTGCTCTTAAAAGCACTTTTAAAGAGTTCAATCAAATTAACCTGTGCCATTAAATATATCACGTTCTGTAATAATTAAAGTTATGTCAATGAGAACTTTGCTGCTGTTAATTTTAACTAATGTCAGTTGATTCTTCTCTGGCTTTTTTCGATGTAAGAGAGTAATTTGCTTAATAAACAGAAACACAGTGTAATTCAGCGACAGTTCTAGGAATAAAAAAATAAAAGAAATGGAAAGGAAACAAAGGACAACCTTTTGTGGTTACAGTACGGCACATCTGCTCATGTCCAATCAAACTTTCAAAAGCATAGTAGTAAACAAAAGCAGCCATCAAGCAGGGACAAAGTCAGAGACATAAGTGGTTTGAATGAGTGTGCAATTTCTGCCCATATGACCATCCTGACACAATTGCTCTAATTTTCTTTCCAGAAATGACTGATAAAAGATTTAGGTAATTGCTATGGAGACAGACTTCCTTCCATCACGGGGTATCTTGAATAATACAGCCTCAGGGTCATAAGATGGAGTGTCAGTTTCTGCAGAGTCCTAAATTAATACTTGTCCCTGTTTCAGCTATACTTCCTGTACATCTAATGAAGTGAATGTAATTTATTTTGACAATGTATTGAAAATCACTTGATCAAATGACTATTCTGTAATGAACACAAAACACCATATAGCCTTGAAAACTACACCTAAAAAAAGACATAAAAGCACATCAATTTTTCAAAGCCTTTATTCCTCTCCTCTTGCAAATGTTGCATGTGTTGAACATATGATAAAATAAAATAGTTTCTAAAAGCTCAATTGTTCATATGATTGTTTAAAAATAGAGCTTTCTGTGATGCATCAGTTCGACCTGCTTCCATTCAGGTCCTGACCTTGTCCCTTGTAATCAAAGTTAATTTATCTAGGTGATCTCTGTACTCTCAAGTATTGAGTAGCACTCGGAAAGAAATTCAGAAAGCTTCTCCAAAAGGTAATGATTAGTAAGAAGTTTCAAAAGTACTGTGGATCAGCTCCCACACAAACTTAACTTCATGCATGAACAGTCCATTTTGAGGCAGATCTTACATATCCACCCACCAGTAAAATCTCATAGCTTCAGACATTCTGTAGTCCACTGTCTGGAGTGTTATGACACATTCAACAGCTAATGAATGCAGGTGGGTGTAAATGAAAGATACCTACACAGCTGTCATATGTTGCTCACAATTACATAAGTCATCAAAAAGCTACAATTTGTGCCATTCCTAAGGACAAATATTCCTTCTGCAGGACTGATTGCTGTATAACAATTTAATTTTGAAGTATCTGATTTTTTTAAGGGCTAACACAATCACTTCCAAATACACAGCATGGAATAAAAATGTTGATCATTATTTATTTTCCCTGCTCTTTCAGAGGAAAAATAGCTATTTTCAATACTTTTTTTTTTTTTAATAGTGTATCTGAAATGAATATGAAGTGACTGAAGATGTTTTGAAAACTAAGTAAACCTGTCATGAGCTTGACAAGGCTGCCAATGTAAAGGCAAACAGCTGTACAATGGCAGCAGAGAGGCACTGTGTTGTGTTTAAATACAGTCAGGCAGAAGCCAGTGGATAATGCTCAGTAATGGGTTAATCAATACTTATTATGGTTTTATTGGTTCACTAAAGAGAGAACAGAACCTAGTGAGCACAGAGTCAAAAAATCACTGCATCTGATCTAGATAACATCTTCTCTCCCTTAGGGATTTCCCTATTCAAGAATCCAATTTACCATGCCTGATTGACAAGGATTGGATCCTAGGGAATCACATAACTCTTTTTAGGACCCAATAAAATCCTAATGGATTTGTCTGACCGGTCAGGAGATTCAAGTTTTACTAAACTGAGGGGCTTTGTTGCAATTAGCCTGTATTCTACTTGCAGTTGAAAAGCTATTAGGAGTCATTGCTTTCTAAAATGCTGGAGTCATGCTGGGTTGTGAATGCCAGATAGAGTTACCTTTCTTTGTAAAAGGAGACTGTTACAATGGATCACAAAATTCAGAAAGCTTAATGTTAAATCACATTAAATTGGTGACCCAAATGATGAAAAATAGTATCTTTCAAGCTATTGAAAGATACTCATGGGTGATGCTTATCCTTTGCATCTTATGCTATTAAAAAGATACAGCAGATACCAGTCTTTGAAATACATTTTTGACCATGCATTATTTAAACTAGCATATTTTAACACCTCTAAAAAACCAGAGTAAATCAATGAAGGTATTGTATTCAAAATCCTGTGTGTCAGTCGTTTCACCTCTTCAGAATACTATTCGCTAATATCTCAGTTTTGTTGAGATGATATTTTCTTTTGTTTTATTCTTGTGAATGTCTATGGGAAAAATAAAGAGTGGTTCAAAACTGTGTTTCACTCAGATCCCTAGTCTGCCATGCTGTAGTCAGAAGGGCACTAGCTTTGAGAACTGAAATGTTGTGACAGTCTATTCCTGCCCTGGAAAAGTAACAGGAATGCCTAGATCAGATCCCAAATAATTGGGTATCCCAGTCTTGGATTAATGATCAACCAGAACGTGTTTTGCCTGGATGTCTCAAGCCAAGTGATTCTTTCATATCTCAATTAAAATAACTTAATTGTATGATTTCTGAGCAACAAGTTTACATGGACAGCAACTGTCATGCCAGCTGACTCTGCTGCAAAGGTGCATATTAATTTATCTCCCACATGAGAAAAATAAAAGCTATTTATTTTTTTGTTTTATTGTTATTAGAGGCATACCTGACTATTTGCAGACTATTTACAGAAATGCAGGTGCTGTTACTTTCAGTCCCTTTTACAGCATTTATATAACAAAAAAGTGGTTCACTATTATTTAATAGATGACCACTTATATTGTAGTTCTGGACAGGTTTAGAAATTCACTTGAAGGCAAAATTCATATAGGATAAAATTAAAAGGGAATAACCGTCACCTATTAAAGCAATAGGAATTTTGATCAACAAATATTTTTCTTTGGAAGGAAAGAATGAAGTAATAGCAACAACATTACTTCTTTGATTTTTTTCCTCTTTTTCCTTCAGAATGTGAGTTTGCCAAGACCATCAGCACAAATCTGGCAAATATTGTCATCTGCTTCAGACTAATATCATATGTACTCTACATCCTTGTTATCTCCCAACAACACTGAAATATTTGGAGTAGGAGTTCTACAAATAGACAAAAACTTTTCTTGTATTATGCTTTACAGTCTTGCTTTCTTACTCAGAGGAGTAAGGGAAAAAGCTCCTTTGAGGTCTTGTTTGCAGCTTCCAAACATTTTTCTTTTGAAATCCCAACCTACGCTTCATCTGTTTTTACAGATTTCCTTAGACACACTGAAACTTATTTCACTCAACGTGAGCTAAAAATAAGTCATTGAACAGAATTTAGGTAACCAAGCTACTTCTGCAGTCAATGGAGAAAGATGAGCATCTTTGGAAGGTACTTAATCTCAAGCTACAGCTGGGACCACAAACATCTTGTGGAAGTGCTTATATGAATGGAACTCATATGACCAGTTGAAAGTAGAAATACAAGTTGAAAATGGTAAAAACTGAACTAAGTACATCTCTCTGACAATCACGAAGATGTCTGATTGAGAGGGAATGAAACTAAATAATTGCTAAATCTTCAAAAGATTTCAACTGTTTTCCAAACACTGGAACTTTTTTCTGAAGTTCAGATATTTAACTGGTTTGTCTCTATCTCTTATAGTTACATATATCTACACATCTAATAAAAATTCCTAAGGAATTTCTTTAGAAAATATTCCTCACCCACAGATCAGCTATTTTTCAGGCCATAGTGGCTGATTTTATGGAAACTCAATGCTCAAGAAAAGTATATATTGGACAGCACTAGAGTCAGAAGTCTTCTATTTATTTAAAGAAAAACAACCATGTGGTTAGTCAGAAGTCAGTTATCCCTTATTATCCCCCTATTGTGCCTTGCTTTATGGTAGGTTTTCAATCTTTTATAATGTGGAACATATTTTAATAGAGAGATTATTTAGCGTCTGTTTTACCTCTCCCAAATCACAGTCACTTAGACCACTTCCCTTCTTTTTGACTGCCTGACAATTCTTTGGTAACTAGACTAACCACTCCCAATGAAAATTTATTTTAGAGAACTGTGTAGTTCAGAATTTTCAAAAGTGGATATTGGTTTGGAATTCCTACATTGAGACACACAGAAGTGATGTCCCATTTTAGAAGAAAGGTCACCATTTTCTAAAAGTCATCACATCTTTTACAGATTATCATGTGCATGTGAGGTATTTCTAAACCTCTTGAGAAATTCTTTTTGATTTCCAGAACTGAAACAAAACTGCACAATTTAACCAATTTTCACTTCATCTTTTAAAGAACTTAATTTTGTTTTCAAACTCATGTTGCAATAAAACAGTGAACATGAGTATACTGTTATTTAAAGCAATTTTTCATGGAAAATGTCTCTGTTTTCAGCATTCCCAGGCCTCTCAGTGTGGAGATGTGATTGTCAGACGTGTTGTGACCAAGTTGCTCCAATTAACTACACCAGTTAGATTTGAATAAAAACAAAATCCAAATTTTGAAAGCTGGGCTACCAAATAGAGTTGCAGAGTATAGACTGGTGCATATAGAGCATATATAACCTCCTGGATGTTGAGTCCAATTTACAGTTCCAAAAATCAGCCTGATTTTCCTTGGGTGCCAATACCAAAATCCATTAATTCGGAAAATTAACCTTGATTTTCATTGCTTTTCTGAATAGAGGAATTTTCTAACGTTATTGAAGTGAAGCTTTCTGTCTGTGACTATGAGTTATCACCTCCTATTTTTGTTTTCTATCATGAAGATGGCCTGAATACCAACCATGCATTCTTAGTTTTTCTACTTCGATTAGCATTTGAAAATTATTTTAAAGATGTCTAAAGTTTCAGTCAAAAGTGATATATTACTCAAGTTTTCTAGAATTGCTTTGTACCTTTGTAAAAATCTAAGTATATTCATAAGCTATAAAAATGGTTCCATTTTGCTATTTTTTACTAGTTAAAATGGAAAAAATAAAAGAGCCAAACTTACTGATTGTAAGAATAGTTGTAATCATATACATATACTTTATATAACATACATAACTTTTCACATATACAGATATATACTTTATGCCTTTTTTTTGACAAATACTTAACACAGTAGAGGGTCTTGCTAATGCAAAAAAAACAAATGCAAAAGGCCTGCCTTGCTGTGTTATTCTATTGACAATTCAGTTATTTTTGCTTGATTTCTTTAATGACTGTATCACAAAGATGCTCTGGCTTTTTAAAGCAGTTCCATAAATTTTATTGCCTTTTGCTGGGAGTATTACTTTATAGTAATAAATAAGTTCATTGAGCAGCTATTCAAACAACAACAACAACAAGTTTTTTCTGCTTTTTAAAGTTAAGCTGCTACTAAACTTAAGCTGTCTAGTTTGGGTGCTTTTTCTTGCCAAATGAATGGCATTAAGAAAAAATACGTATCAATGTTGCAGAAAGGAAAGTTCAGCTTTGGGCCTTTTTTCTCATGCCAAAGCAGAGGTGCTTCAGATACACCTAATTATAGCAGTAATTAAAGTTATTACCTTACCTGTTTATTCAAGGGCACAAGGACTTCTAATGGGAACAAATCAAGATATAAAGACTTGCTGTCAATTAGGCTTGAAAGTTTGAGGAGATAATGAAGGAGGTTTGGAGTTGGGTTTCAGTTCTGCACAATAATAAAAATAGTAATTCAGCACCTCTTACTTTTCCTGGAACAGTCCCAACAGTTCAGGAGAAGAAAGACAAGAAGATTACCTGGGTAACATGATCTTAGGGGTACCAGAGAATAATAGTGTTCTCCCAGAGCCACATCTATGGCAGAGACTGCTGCCAACAGAAGATGAGACTGCTACAAATATAAGCCCATCAACCTGAGAACAACAAATCTGTTCAGCTTCTTGTCACAGATCCTGTCAATATAGTGCAGGCCACAGAAGGACAGGTGAAATGTGACTCTGCTGTGGGCAGTGCACTCATGAGTCCTTGTCTTAGTAAAATGGCATGACATGACTAGTGCTACTTTCACAGAGATGTAATTTAGGACTGACAGTACATTGAAAATATCCTTCTGCTACATGTTTTCTCAGACAGTGTGCCTCCATTAAAGTAAGAAAAGAGGAACTATGGCAACTATAGGGCAAGCTAAGTGATTTACTGAGCTTCTGCACTTGTTCTGTCATTAGTTCTATCATTTTGGAACTAGCAGGTTCAAAAAAGGTATGTCATACTGACTGGGAATAGCCCCATTGGATTGTTTATTTGCCTTAATATAAATGTGCACATGCACATAATTCAGAATAGTCAGTTGCAGAGTTTTGCAGAGTTGTTTAGTATATTGCTAGCCAACTGAAAATATCAAATGTGCATCACTTAATGAATTCGATTTGTCACACATTTTAAATATACTGTTCTTGCTGTCTGATTTCATTATGTGTACTTTGCAGCAAATTACTTAGAATGTTTCGTGATAATTTGGAAGGTAGTATATTTCAGTTATCACCATTATATTTTATTTCTTTTGAGCTGGCAGTTCCAAATATTAGTGAAAACACAGAACCTCTTCTAAAAAATAATTTCATATTAAAGGGAAAATGAATTAATGGAAAGGAAATACTTAGATTTTTCTATTTTTATCTGGTAGGTTTTCCTCCCATCTGTAAAGAGAGGACAATAATAAATTGGGATTGCAGGCTCTCTTTTACTTCATGTGTCCCACAAATAAAGGAATGGGTTTTGTATGGTAGCACAGCAGAAATTTACAGCAGCAGGTGCATGGCACCTGGTCAAAATCTCTTCACACCAAAGTGGTACACTGGCATGCCATTGATTACACCTAGGACTATAATCAGGTCATTTATGTACTTTTACAATAAGTTTGATTTTTCTCCTCCCCCTAAAAATTGGGAAATATATCATAGTATTATACATAGGTGCTCCACACTCATAAGGTAGTGGGGGAGGATTGGTCTCACTGGCCAAGCCATCCCACAGTGTTAAGTTCCTATGACTTGTATTCCTAGGCTTATGTTCCCAGCCTGTGGTGTCCCTTAAGAAGCCATCAGGTAAAAAATGGTGTCTCAGTGTTAATTTAAAGTCAGGACCTTGCAAACAGATCCATTCACACGTGTCCCATTGATTTAATTAATTTTGCAAGATGCAGGATTCAGGCCCAAAGGGTTATGTTAATTCCGTGTAGGGACTTTGAGGAAGCTTTCCAAGATTAGGGGAGGTGTGAAATAGGTTTCTTCCTTCAATATGCTGAAGCTCTGCTGATGTTGTCTGGGTCACACTAAAGAAGATTAGAACCTCAGGGAAAATTTTAGGAAAACATTTTATTTACAGATAAATCTCCTTATCTTTTTTTTTCTTTTCCTGCCACTGTTAAAAGAAACATCAGCAAAACCACAGACTCTTTTGTAGTTTCCTACTGATTACTCCCAGCCCAAAGTCGTAATCCTCTGTTTATTACATCATGAGTGGTTATTATAGAAATTACTGAGGTTATAAGTAAGGTTATGATTTTAGTGGTGGAACAAACAGCAGAAAAAATGGGCATTAAGTAAATATGTAATCCTTCTGGGATTTATAATGTGTTCATGAACCAGTAATTTCTCCTCTTAAAGTCAAGGGGTTTAATATAAATACAGTCAAACTTGCAACACTGACTCCAGGAAAAACACTATTCCAAAGTCCTTCAGTGGCTTCATTGCTTTTTAGTACAAATCTCATACCAACAGATACCCAACTCTATTTAGTTGGAAATGAATGTCAGTCAATTTTTTCTTTTATTCAAAATTCAAAGACTTCTCTGCTGTGAGGTGAGTTAGTAGAGAGTTACTAAGGGGAACCCTAGAACTTGGCAAACATACAGACAGCTAAATACAAACTTCTTATTTTGGCTACTTAGTTTATCGAGAGTAAGGCCTAAAATACAGAATTTTGAGCACAGGAGCAGAGATCACTCCATTTACTAGCAACAGGAGGCCACTTCAGAAAGTGTCTGTAGCCAGGCGATTGTAAGCACAAAGCACAGCACAGCTGGTCTCCCACAACATCTGTGCAAGACAAGCATTTTGCAATTTTTTCTCTTTGCCATGTGCTTACTTAGAAGTCCTGCATTGTCTCCTGCTCCCTCAGTGTTTGTGTGCACACGAATAATGTTTTGAATTAGATTCTTGTTTATTGAAAAACAAAATTAACAAGGAATAGAACATCTCAAACTCTTATTAGGGTAAGGATGGGCCTAAAATTCAGGACCGCTACTTTTGTGGAGTGTATCCTTTTTCGGGTAATGTGAAGCATTCCCTGGGCTGAAGACTTAGCGTCACAGTTACTGAGTCCTTTCTGGGGTATCCTGGATGTCTCAGCAGCTTCAGTTGTGCTTCCTCATCATGCATTGCACCTAATGTCAGCACCAAGGGAGATGCAGGCTCAGCAAAGACACAATTCTAGATTTTTCTAAAGTCAGAAAAAGTAGGCTTTCCATAACCTTTACTTTCTTACTATGACTAATTCAGATTATAATTTCTTTCAGGCAGGGATCTATCGCTGTTTATTTTAGAGTGAGATCTTCCATGTTCTCTAATTCTCAAAGCAGGAGCAGAAAACAGAATGTATATGGTATTTCAGGGAGAGTTGCTTTTGAATACATTATCTTTCTGTCAGTTACTAAGTCCAAAATCTTTCTTTGAAGGCAATAAGAGACACTTGCATGAGTAATGATCAGACCTGGTGTATCTAATATATTTATCTGTACAGCTCATTTTTTCCTTTTATTTTTTCTTTTTTTGAGGTTCTTCTTACGTATATCTAGCACACTGTATTTTTCCTTTCTGTATCAATATATTATTCCTTTTTGAATATGTAAAGAAGACCTCAGTGTACTCCTACTCAATTACCTGAAAGCATTTTAAAAATCCTTTGCTTTGCACAGTATCAGTCTTGTGTCAAAGGCCAATTTTATCGTTCTTCTTGAAGTCCTCTTTCCAAGATGATTTTGCTTATTCAGTAATAGTCTGCTCAGAAAAAAACTTGCCTTCATTCATTTATTAGGTGAATGAAAATACCAGTTTTGCTATAGAAAATCCCTCTTTGTGAAAATACTGAATTATCACCACCATATACCTCATTGATGACACCTACTCCCACTGAAGTGACACGAAAAGAGAGGCAGGATAGTAAGACACGAAGTCCAGGGGCACTCACAGAAGACATCATGACAAATTATGTAACATCAAGCACCTGGGAAACCCATGATTATTGTTTGGAGTGTCAAAATATCTGCAGACTGTAACAGGAAAATGCTGCCTGCTTTTTCACTTTGTTTTTTAAATATTCCATGCACTCTTTGAAGGTAGTCCCATGATAGCAGACAACAAACTGAACTTCAAAGAAATAACGGATGCTGACACAGTGCATGATTTTTTTTTTTTTCCTTGATTTTTCACTCTCCAGATTTACAATTTACTGGACCCAGAAGCAATCTACCAAAAGGGCGCAACTTGAACTGGTCAAGAGCTGGGTCTCTGTTTCCCTTTCATGTTGTAGAACTGAAAGTTAAAGATATTATATTCTCTCTCCCTTTCAAACTACTCTTGATTTGTGCATGCTGAGGCACAAGGGGCAAATACAGAGTATCTTTCTCACATGCTTCCCTTGCTAGCCTGCTTATAGGTGAGAGACCATTTTCCTTACCATGATGATCAATAATCTATTTTTTTCTTAGTGGCCTTCATTCTTTCGTTTTTATAATAAACAAACAAGAATATACTGATCAGAAGAAATAATTTTTTGAAATATATGTATAGGGAAAATGGACATTCAGATCATTGCTGCCCATCCCCAGAAATGTTACGATTGTTCATACATGGACTAAACCTTGTGAGGTGATAAACATATATCTCTATTGGCCTCTTTGCAAAGAGAACTGTCTAGGAAAGGTGGGAAGTTACATCAAGTTCTACTGCAGTAGATCAGGGATTAAAGATCAATATAAGCAGCTTTGATGCTTCACAGTCATTTGCCTAAACAAGTACTATAGAAACAGGACAAGAAAGGAGTTTGTCATATACACCTCTCTGCTAGAGAGAAGCTTAAAGTGCCCTCTTACACAGTGCAATTTACCCTGAGTGGAGATTGCATTACAAAAGGGTGAATGGCCTCTACAAGGCAGCTATTCCCACTCCTTTGCAGATGCATGGGGAGTGAGTAATGTCTGGCTATGACCCTTGCCCCGACATACTGACCAGCACAGCCTGTCTGGTGCAGAGAGGAGAAATCATCTGTACCAGGTAAAAGGCTAATGCAGTTTATTTTCTTCCTGGAGCAAGGGGTAATCAGGGACTATATTGTGACTCTCTGAGTCATGGTTCAATCCCTGATCTCCAGAGACGGACAGAGTACAACTGCTAGGGATAATTCAGCAGTCTGCCCCATGAAAACAAGATGTTAAATCCACAACAGAATGTTACATTGTAAGCACTGGGGAAACTACTAAAAAATGTGCAAAGACACATATTAAATGGTGTGGTCCTTTTTCTTTTTGGGTGACTTTGCCCTCTTTGCCACTACTCTGCCCTGCTCACGTTCCTGCATGGTACCAGACTATTATCACAGACAGACCAATCATTGCTAAAATTGTACTGCTTTAACTTTCAGAGATTATTTTTCAAATTAAGTTTTTTTACATTTTTCCACAAAAAGTAAAGGATAGACCCAGGTTTAACCATTTTAAATACATGTCCATGATCTTATTCCTAAAAAGATAAAGAGTTCCTCTATTGGAAAGATTTATCCATCAACTTTCTACAGTTAGAACCGTAGTCTTTCCTAGTATGGCTCTGTTTATGAATAATTCTAAGATTGGATTTCAGATGTTCTTTAAAAATATAAATAATATTATTTTCTAGGTTTTTATCTCTCTTAAAAATATTTGTTTATGAGCTATTTGATTTCAAGTTGTATAACAAAACTCTTGCAAATGTTGGTTTTCAGCCATCAATCAATATGTACGAACTAACTAATTTTTTTCTCACGTCCTGAGACCATGGATGGTCACTGAAAAGTTTTGCTGGAGTAATAGCTTGGACAAGAGATACAAATCTCAATTTATAGATTTGGATATCTCCTCCTGCAAATGCTCCTGAATGCAAATTATTATCCGCTAAACTTACCCTAGTGCATTTAATGAGAACGCTTGAAGGACTGTAGATTACTTGTATGATAAACATATTGCAAGATCTGGCCAATACACTAGGCAATATTATATCAAGAAGTGGAGATTATATGTGAGATAGTCCTATCTCTGTTACCTTCAGGGTAATGATCATTCAAGGGTGTGTCTAATGCATCCCAGTACTTCTATTTTTTTCACATTGTGAAAGTACAGGGAGATTTAGTAAGCATGCAGTACCAGGCCTGCTTTTGCTATTGTTGATTAAGGCTCAGGCAGACAGTTTCCTTCTCTGACATCACTTTATTGCAGTTTTTCAAACAGACACTTCACACTTCGTGTGAACACCAACCATAATTTCTGTCATGATTCGTTAAGATCCAGCAAACCCTCCTTAGGCTACTGACGAAACTTCAGCAGTTAATATTCAAAACATGAAAATCTAGGCCCAGATTCTAATTTGCTACTGATGCAATATTAAAGCAATATATGTATAAAATATTAATGCTGTATTTGTTCTGAATTTATTTTATTTAATTTTTTACACACGGATAAAACCCTTGCGGCCTTAAAACAACATGTCTCATTTTCAAGGATGTCCTGGGGGGGCAAACAGACAAGGAATATACACAGAGCTTAGTAATCTGAACAATAGCGTGGTAGAAGAACTGTGCTGAAAGATATACTCTTTCATGAGCAATAAGGGTTTTGCTGATAAAAATGTTGTCTTATCTGTTTGACCAGTTGATAGGATATAATTTCTAATACTACACCCTTGAACCCATCCATAGAAGAAGAAGAAGCCTGGAGAAAACTTGGAGATAAGGTCCTTCACTTATTCCATCAGCATCAAGAAAAACTCAGATTTTCTTTTCTGACAGACCCTTCTTCTTCAGTAATTAGATTAAGTCATGCATGAGAAGCTTTGTGCATTATAATTGTTCAGATCAGGAAAGATCTTTTGTGGTAATTTTAGCTTAATCACTAATGTTGTCCAAATTTAAAAGTTTAAAACCAAAAGCAATGAAAGTCTTATAATCAGATTTAGATTAATTAAGAATGCATTTATGCAGCTCTGAAAGTGGTGAGTTCTTGTGTAACAAATTAATTTTTTGTTAATTTTCTCCTAACGAAGAGAATATGCTGTGCCGTATATGACTTTTGGGCACTACATGCTTAACGGTCATCATAGCCAGTTCCACAGAACTCTGACAATTATTTAGGGATTTGGAGTGATATAGAAAGCAGTTTTTTGTCTATGTTTCTGTTTCTGGCATTCAGCTACAATCTAGTTGCAATCAGCAAAGTTCCCAACTATCACTGCAGTGAGGTCCTGCAACAGTAATGCTGGCAAAAACAATGAACTGCATTTTAAATGGAGTTTAATAAAGTCATGAAAAAGATTATATGATGTGACTTTCTGGAATACTAGAGGCCTGAAATTGATGATCTCAGCAATCCCTCCCAGACCCTTGTACCAAAATTTGAAAGGCTTTTTGCCTTTAATATTTTAGTTGCTAATCTACGTAAAAATTCTAATACTACTTAATTTTTCTTAAATTATCTTACTTCTTCAGTCTGGAGAATGCATTTTGATTTGTAGACATGCCACCATACTGTGGAATATATAATGCTGCCATTATAAAAAGGCACTTCTATAATGCATGAAGAAGAGCTCTAATCTCCTCATATTCCAAACTAAACATTATATAAAACACTCAGCAAACTACTTGTGTATGGGGAGCAAAATTTTCAAAGTGACAAAGTATCAAAAATTCAGATGCATTTAACACACTGTTCATCATTTTGCAAATCAGTTCAGAAATTATCTCATGAATTGATACTTGTCTGTCAGCTCCTGAGGCATCCATGATTTAACATTAACATTGTGAGTGTTCTAAGCAATTCTTTTCAATCTGCAGTGCAAATAAGCAGGTGGTTTATTTTCACTTCTTTAGGATATAGAGAAGCCCCAAGTCCCTGTTACTATTAATAGTAACAGTATTCCTTTTTCATTGCAGCTAAAGGTTACTCTTCTGTTGTTCTACATTTGGGCCCAGTTGGGCTTTTTTGAGTGGGAGATTTCAGCAAATGGAAACATTCAAGCAAGTGGCAGATATCATGTCCTGTGTCAAAGCTGCCTCATGGAGAGAAATAGGATCCTCCTCAGAAGGAGGATTGTGTCACAGACTCGGAATATGCATCCTCTACTTGGTCTGACTCATAAGCGAGGGCGTAAAAAGACGCGAGATAAGTCTGGAGCTAAATGAAGAGCAGTTGTATCAAGACTGTTACTAAAAAAAAGTATGCAGCAAACAAGGAATAAGAGGGAAATTTAAGCACCGGGATACAAAAGCTTAAAATAAATCTTGTCCTATGTATGCAGAGGATCTGGCATAGGAAATCAAGCAAATACGACAAAAAAAACCACCAGTTATTTAGCTATTTGAATGAAAAAAGAACAAAATAGAGTAATGTTACAGAACTGGTATTAAAAAAAAGAAAAAAGAAGCTAAATCTTTCCAACAAACTAAATTATCATTTTGCTGCGGGTTTTAATGACCCTATCAATGCTGCATGTGAAAAATGTTACAGGTTCACTAGTGAATTAAGTAAACACTAAAGAAAATTCAAGCAGTTTAATAAACTAAAATCAAATCAGATTGTGTGATATAATTGTAGAAGTCAGAAACATGAAATTTCTTGCATTAAATCTTTAAAATAAATCTATCAAGTAACAACTCTACTATTTAAATGCAAAATAGAAAATGCAATTTGTTAATTTCAGAAAAGGCATTGAAAATCGTGAAGACAATGTTATAAAGGCCCCCTAATTTTTATGCATTTTATCCAAGGCTCTAGAATTAAATTCATAAAAGGAAATACCTTAAGCAGCAAGACTTACAACTACAGAGCTCACACCCTTATGTGGTTGAGTTTCTGTTGTATTTGGAAGCCATACTATCTCGTTCAATGGAATTAATCTGAGCGATTGTGATGGATTAATCTTGAGTGGCTGCCAAATGCCCACAGAGCTGCAAAGTCACTTCCCTTCCTCAACAAGATGGTGGGGGGAAGGCTCATGGGTCAAAATAAAAGTTACTCCCATCTTCCCAGGTTCAACTTCACTCCTTTATCCGCCTCCTCCACCACTGCCTACTCCAAATGGTGGAGTTAGAATGGGGAATCAGTTAGGGTTGTGGTCAGTTAATGACAGTTCCTTTCTGCCAATGCCTTGCATGTAAGCCCAAGACAATGGTATGTGTCTGTTTAAAAAATAAACCAAGTTGCTATGGCTGCTCTAACTTAGCCATGTTGAGTAGGATACACATACATATTTCTATATAATATCATAAGAATATTTTCAATATGCATTTTCCAGGAAAAATAATAATTAGAACAATGTATGTGTGATTTAAATTAATATTTTCTTCAATATATAGTTATTTCAAAGAGCTCATAGGCTTTCAAGTTTGCTTTCTTTCTTTAAGATGAACAAAAATTGTCTGAGTTGTAGATTTGTTGATTGTGGGAGCAGTAGGGTGACTGATCCAATTTTTTTCTTTCTTTCTATTCATTATTTGATATTCATTATTTGATGAAATTAAGGGTTAGGCATTTAGATATCTGGGGCAGAAATGTTAACATACTTGAAAAATGCAATAATGCTCTAAACGGACGTCTGAGATTTTTGAGGATTCAGAAACGGAAGAGTTGCTGAGTTTTGCCCCAGATTGGTAAGACATTACTCTGCTGTTACACTGTCTAATATTTTCATATTAGAATGGTTCAAGTGCTGGAGTCTGAAATTATATTTACTTAAATACTAGATGAGGTGCTGATATTGTTGTAAGCTTCCCCACCTTGCTTTCAGTAAAGTTACTTTACAGTCAGACTAGGAGGACAACTTTTGCTCTTTCTAAATTAGCTACTTTTCCATGGCTTTCTGTTCATATCTTCCACCAAAACCAATACAATCTTTTATACTGAGGTATTGGTCTGTCAGCATGTGGCATGTTTAGTGGTCATCCTTAACATTCTGTTAGTATTCAACACTGAAGAGAATCTGTCCCATGTTATTTTGCTGTGTCCCACATTTATAGTAATAAATACCAGAGAAATCAAGTCTTCAAATTTGGTGCTGCACTAAATGGTGAAACTTTATAAATCCCAATATTGTTGATATTTATTTGCTGTTGTTTTGTTGCTGTCTAAAAGATATATGTCTTGTACCAAATGTATAATTTTGCAAATTTTTCTTTCCTCTACTGCTCTTTTATTAGTGCCAATAAATCAGTGCCTGATTTTATCAGACTGTGCATGAAAGGCTGCAAAATTCTGAGGATTGAGTCTCTTTTTTTCCAAATTTTTGTGTAACACGTTGCATACCTTAGATATTGTACAAAGATAGCAAACACTGCCCCAACTAAAAATAGAAATATCCCAGTGAACAGTTTTAATCTCTAAAGCATTTATCAAGAAATGGAATAATTTTGTTCAGCCCTCATATTAAAAAAAAAAGTAGAATAATTAGAGTGAAAGTTTCTAAGTATGTTTGAATACTGAAAACAAATATCACATTTACTGTCCCATGTTATTTTGCTGTGCCCCACATTTATAGTAATAAATACCAGAGAAATCAAGTCTTCAAATTTGGTGCTGCACTAAATGGTGAAACTTTATAAATCCCAATATTGTTGATATTTATTTGCTGTTGTTTTGTTGCTGTTTAAAAGACATATGTCTTGTACCAAATGTATAATTTTGCAAATTTTTCTTTCCTCTACTGCTCTTTTATTAGTGCCAATAAATCAGTGCCTGATTTTATCAGACTGTGCATGAAAGGCTGCAAAATTCTGAGGATTGAGTCTCTTTTTTTCCAAATTTTTGTGTAACACGTTGCATACCTTAGATATTGTACAAAGATAGCAAACACTGCCCCAACTAAAAATAGAAATATCCCAGTGAACAGTTTTAATCTCTAAAGCATTTATCAAGAAATGGAATAATTTTGTTCAGCCCTCATATTAAAAAAAAAAGTAGAATAATTAGAGTGAAAGTTTCTAAGTATGTTTGAATACTGAAAACAAATATCACATTTCTTTATTGAGTTGTCCTGGCCCATGATAATAGTAAATAATTTTTAAATCATTTTAGAAGAAAAATAGAAATGAGGTTATAACAAACATTTGAGAACTGATGAGGTTACATTTTAAACAGTGATAAGTTTAATAATAATAATCCACACTGGATTATTATGAGCCTTAGAAAAATGTATTCATAGAGAGGAAAAACTATAAAACTGTATATTTCATCACTAGATTTTTATTTCAGTGAGCATTTTAAACAGTGATAAGTACCACACTGGATTATTATGAGCCTTAGAAAAATGTATTCATATAGAGGAAAAATTATAAAACTGTATATTTCATCACTAGATTTTTGTTTCAGTGACCTTTCTGCTGTAGTGCATGTGAGCAAAATTTTTGTTAGTATGGTTTAAAAGACTAGGACTTGGCTATGAAAAAGTTCAATAAATCAATAGCAATTGTTATGATAACAAGAAGTGGGACACCGTGGAATGGCAGTTGTGGCATTATGCATGGGTACAGCCATGACTTGTTTGGGTCTATTAAGCTAGTATTTATCTATGATTACATAGGGAATTTAGTCATAGAGATGGAAGCTGGCAATTACTATCTAATAATAACTTACTATTCCATAAAGATTCAGTAAAGGTAAAAAGAATCAATCTGCATCTTTGCACAGTTTCAAATAGTTTTACAAACAATACTGTTGTGCCTTTCTCACTTGTCACATAAAAAATGAAACTATAATGTGGCATTACAGAAGTGGTATAAGAACATGAAGCAAGCTCTGAATCCTGAAGTATGTTCATGCTAGTTTTGGCTGGGAAAGAGGTAATTTCCCCAGTAGCTGATACGTGGCTGTGATTTGGATTGGTGCTGGAAACACTGTTGATAATTGAAGGGTGATTTCCTTTCTGCTGAGCCGTTCTCCCACAGAGTCAAGGCCTTTTCTGGCTCTCACAGCACCCACCAGCCGGCAGGCTGCAGGAACAAACAAAGCTGGGTGAAGGATGAAGGAGGGGATGTTTGAAGTGGTGGTGTTTGTCTTCCCAAGTCACTGTCATGTGTGGTGCAGTCCTGCTTTCCTGGAGGTGGCTGAACCCTGGCCTGCTCATGGGAAGCGGTGAATGAAAATGGTGAGGCCTCACCTTGAGTGCTGTGTCCACTTCTGCGCCCCTCAGTTTGGGAATGGCGTTGACATGCTTGAGCATGTCCAGAGGAGGGCAACAAGGCTGGTTAGGGCCTGGGAACACAAGGGAGCTGGGGTTGTTTAGCCTGGAGAAAATGAGACTCAGGGGTGATCTTATCACTCTCTATAATTCCCTGAAAGGTGCTCTAGTCAGGTGGGGGTTGGTCACTTTCTCCAGGCAACAAGACAGAACCAGAGGACACAGCCTTAAGCTCATCAAGGAAAATATAGGTTGGATATTAGGAATTTTTTTTTTTTTTGTGGAAAGGATGATGAAGTACTGGAATTGTCTGCCTGGGAAGGTAGTGGAGTCACCATTCCTGGATGTGTTTAAAGAAAGACTGGATCTAGCACTCAGTGCCATGGTTTAGCTGAGGTGTTGGGGCATGGGTTGGACTTGATGATCTCGAAGGTCTCTTCCAACCTAGTGATTCTGCGAATTCTGTGAATTCTGCGAACTCTGCTTTCCTTATTAAGTTGACTTCATCTCAAACCATGAGACTTTTCGCTTTCACTCTTCTCATTCTTTTCCCAATCTGAGTGACAGGGAACTGAGTAAGAGACTATGGGATTAAACTATGACAATATTAAACTGAAACCCAGGAATATTTTATATTTATCTGACTCATAAATTTCAATAGCTACTATTTTTTCCTTGCCATTTATTAAAATAATAACAAGTAAAAAACAGAATTATTTTTTTTTCTTCCAGGGGATTGATCTTAAAATTTCATAAAGGGTCTGAATGTATCTAGCTTTACTTTATGAAATTACAAAGTCTGAATGCATAAATGCTGTTCACAAAATCTCACTAAACTACAAATGGGTAGCATTCAATGAAGCTTGGAAGATTAGAAAAGAAATGAGTAGAAAAGAATGGGATTTTTCTGAACAAGTAGTAAGCTTCAGAACCTCCTGCAACAGGAGACTGTGGTGGCAGAGAACCAGCAGATACAAAAAAAAAAAAAAAAGAGATTAAAAACATGTATGGACAACAGATCTATGAGTAGGTAGTAAGAGACTGGCTAGGCATACAAAATAGCTATTGAGAAACTTGCTGGGGTTGGAAAACAGGGAAATGCACTGCAGAGCCACAAGGTTTGTGCTCTCTACTTATACATGTTCTTGTATTTCCACTGCTGAAAATTAATACTAATTAAATCAGGTAAAATTAATACAGGGAACTTCTTGCAGGGAATCAATACAGGGAACTTACTGATAGGCAAGTCTGCCTTTGCAGAGTTTTAAAGTAAACAACTTGTCATTGTTGTCTCTAACTAGATTTTAAGCTCTTATGGATCTTGGCCTTTGGCCTCCTCTTCTGGATCTTTTGAACCTTTCCTGAGCCTTGAGTCCCCAGTTATGAAACTCAATGACAAATGCAGTTCAGCCCCTCCATCTTTACCTTAGAAGTCTCATCTCTCTCTCTCTCTTTCCTTTTTTTTTTTTTTTTTTTTTTTGATGATTATTGATGGTGTACACAAGTACTTGCAGAGCTTTTCGCATCAAGATCAGCAACAGAAAGATTGAACCCAGTACTATTTTCAGAAGAACTCCTTTCAGCACAACAGCCTTCCTTTCAGAGCAGCACATCTTTTATTTTCTTATTTCCTACCTACCTATATCCACTTTGCAGTTCCTGGACTAACTCCGATCCTTGCCATCTTAACAAATAATTTTGAAAGTGGCACTGTACCAAAAGCGGTTCTGAAGTCATGCCAGATTAGATCTACTGATTTTCCCTTGTCTGGAGAATCAGCTATCTTATCAAGAAAGCTATTGGGTTACTCTGGCATGATCTGTCTTTGATGAACCCAAGATGCATTTTATCCTATTTTCCAATCTACTTCCTTTCCTAGTCATTAATAGAAAGTTACATTGGACATGATGTGCACTTCAATTAGTTTCCTAGTTAACTGTCTTACACCTGAAGTACACTGAAGAATAGATCCACTAATGGTGTAAACATACAGCACATTTCTTTGACAATAAAAAATAACTCTTGAATATGACACATTGCCTTTGTGATTCATTACTTGCTTATGATACTAATTTACTGAAGGAATATAAAGCCTTTAAGCTACCATAAAAAGACAAATATATGTGAACTTGAAATAAATTTTTTGTTGTGTTAATGGGAGACTTCTTACTTGGGCATATAAAAATCTCAAAATAAAGAATATAATTGCTCATAGTTAACCTGGTTATGTATTTTCCCTATTTTGAAGTGCTTACTCATGTTTAGTGAAGCATTCTTTAATCAAAAGAAAAGCTACATAGAAAAGTTTGTTTGTTTGTTTGTTTTCTTATGATTCTGGAAGTGAGAAGAGTGATTCAGGTACCAGAGCATAGATGCCTTATGGCATTTTAAACTCACTAGTGAATTCTGGCTTGCCTCTAGCAGCTGTTCTGAAAAGTGCAGATGTCCATAGGTTTTATGTCAAATCTACTATGTTGTGTGCTTGCTCTCAGTCCAGACAAGCTCCCACAGTGAGCTTGTGTGCTTAGCCACCAGAATAATTTCAGAAATATGGCACATTCCAAGTAAATTATAACAAGAAATTTATGAAAAAACTTTATCATTAATATAATGCATACTGCTAATAGTTAGTATATAAACCTTTAGAACAGTCATTGTTATAGGTCAGGTAATGAAAACTGACATAGAAATTGCTTGATTAATTCTGAAAGATCTCATACTAATTTTTAATGTACTCTTTAAAAAGGTACTGAGGAAGTCTGATCTCTGGGCAAATTGTGTAACAGAGTGACAACTGCCACTACTGTTTTTATACAATCGCCCTGGCAAAAAGCAGGGGGAAAATTTTTTGAAGTAAATTATGAAATAAAGTAAATATTCCTAAAATCCTCTCAGACTGGAAAGGAAAGGCCTCCATTTGGGAAAAGCTGCATGCCATGGCCCAGTGATCTATTTTGGAGTATTAATAGCAAAGACATCCTTGTCAGTCTCACTTGCTATTATAGAGTAAAAGTGGAAGGCATTGTAATTAAGAATAACAGCTGTGATAACTGTTACTTAGGCTAATTTTGGAAAAGAATATACATTTAATTTTATGTTTATACTTTTTCCTTTCATTATATGCTATATTTAAGTGTCCATTTTAAATGGCATTGTTTTTCTGAATTGCAGTCTTATTTGTTAGATCAGGAATTAAATCTTCAGATGCTCTGAATACATTTAATTTCCTTAAAATTAGGGGAGAAAAATTCAACATTATAAGTCACATGACTAATCTGAAAAAATTATGTTTTTCCAGTCTCTTTTATTTATATTTGCAATATTATTAAAATAATAACAAATAGTCTATTCTATAATAAATTTTTAATGTCCAGTTATATACATGATATTATAAAGTTTTTAATTCTTTTATATACCTTTCCATTTCCTTTGAAAGATCTTCATTTGAAAAACAGAGCGTGTCCTTTCTTCTGAAAGAAACCAGACTTAATACATTATTGTCTAATGTTTCTGCACCTGATTTTCCTGATGCCTTTTACTGTAGAGTCCTTTGAATTAGTGTCAAAGAAAATTGCACAAAGTCAATGTCCTCTAAAACTTAGCAAAGGTAGGAGGGAGACTATGTGTGGCATACTAAATTATCATGCTCATCATTTGAGCAGAAAACAGCATTAGACCATTACAGAAATGGATCAATACTGCAAACTGCATGGTTATGTATATATATATGTATACACACACATATATTGTACGTATGTATGCATAGCACATACAGCTGCACTATGAACAGAAACAGTAATTTCTGTTCTGATGAGAGCTAGGTCTCTTTTGCATTTCTCTAACCATAGTAAAAGTACAAGTTTTGACCTAGTAAGCAGAAGAACAAAAGAGATCATAGTGGGGCAATTTTCATATATAAGATTCCTCTTTATGTATAAAAACCATCTGAACTGTACACAAATACCTGAGATCTTAATTTCTTACACCTTGAAGAACAAAATGTTAAATATTAAAAATAGACAATAAGTAGCCTTTATAATATTTAAAGTCATTCACAAAAATATTCTGATGAGTTAAGATACTGAAAAAAAAAGACTGACACTTTTAATAAGCTAACAGAAAATAACCTACATTTTAGAAATCAAAAAAAATCTCCAGACATAATTTTCATTGTTGCATCCTTTGTAGGATCTTTTTTTGGCTGTGAGTCTGTAAAATCTTGTAGTAATATTTACACTTGTATGAATGGGCCTTCTCTTTCCTCATAAGAGTATTCATAAAAATAAGCATGCAGCTATTAGCACTGACTGATGAATAAGAGTGACTGCTTGTGATGGATGATTCACTGCTCCCACAAACATATATTGCATAAGTCAATAAATTCCCAGTTATAAATAGTATGTTATTTAGCAAAAGTGTTTATTTAATTGTATCTATTTGGACTGTTGCAGTGGGGTAGCCAGATGGAACAACCAGCACTGCTGTAACATAGAACTTGTAATTCAGTACGGATTTAGCCATTTGAGATAAAGAAATATTGTATGGAATCATAGGTTCGTAGGATATTTTAGATTGGAAGGGTCCTCAAGAAGTACCTAGCTCACCCTTTTTGTCAAAGCAGGGTCAGTTGTGAGATCAGATCAGGCTGCTCATGTCTTTATCTAGTCAGGTCTAAGGATCCCCAAGGATTCAGACTGCTCAAGTCAGTTGCAGTGCTTGGCTGTACTCACAAAGAACAATTTTTCCTTATGCCAAATATGAGCTTCTCTTCTTTCTGTTTACCCTGATTTTTCCTTGTCTTCCTCGGATGCATCAGTGTAAATAACCTGCCATTGTGTTCCTAGCTGTTGACATACTTGTGTTTCTCCTGAGGTCACTCTGTACAACTAAAAGTGTTGGGTTTTTCCTCTTTTTGTAGTTTCACTCGAGGGAAGTTCAGCCTGAGTAATTCAAACACACTATCTAAGTCAAGTGAGGCAGAGAAGAGAAATCCTATGCTAATATTGCCCTTTATCATTGAAGGTAAGCCTGCATGGTACAGTGGAGAGATTGTTGTATATATACATATATATGACCTAACTTGAAATGATCCAAGGTATTGAAATAAGTGTTAGCTGTAACATCATCCATAGAAGTTTATAGTTGATGTACAGGATTTATTGAAAACTTGCCTTTTGTGACTTGAAGTTCGTCACATTGAGGTAATTTTATATACATCTTGGGGCTGTTTATTCAGATTTCTGAAAATACTGCCCCTTGTATCTTAAATAGAACAACCTGCCTTTCCCTTATTTATTTATTTATTTATTTATTAAAATATTTTTATGTTTATTACTTCATTAATATGATACTTTGGGCTTTTCTGTCAAGCTTTTTCAAAAAAGAAAATAATCATTTGTTCATAGTACAAAGAACGTTCACAGTACTGAAGAATGTCTGATGTCTCTGTCTTAGGTGTTGCTTTCATTATCACCCTAAGGAGTCATCCAGATTCCACAACATAGGCTGTCTAGTTTGAGCTTGAGTAATAGTGTCAGGAGGAACAGAGTGTTTTTCTCCCTCTGGAATGTAGCTAAATGTGAAAGTTAAATGTAATGTAAAGTTCATTACAATGCAGAACATGAGTTCAAATGAGTTAAGAAATCCCACATTTTTGCCTTGCATCCAAGTGAAAATTTTGTACTAGAGAATTCTTTTTTTTTTTTTTTTTTTTTTTTTTTTTTACTAAAATGGTTAAACCCCAAACATACCATCAAAAAGGGGTAGCTTTCTTGTGGCTTTTTTGGGGTGCTCTTTTGTTCTTAAGTCTTGCAGAAAACCTCCAGTATTAACAGATGAACAGTGATGCAAAGGACCTAGTTTTCATACTCTTCAAGGTTTCAGTGAATTTGATTTCAAAATACCCCTGCTGGTTCCAGGGACTACTGCTGGAGTCTGCCAGGAGCTTTATGGACTCTATCTTGCGGTTGGATTTCATCCAAAATATTCCAGTTTATGGTACATGAGAACTGCCTGTGATATGAATATATGTATAGTAAGTAGGGACAATTAGGATATTTGGTTCAAAAGAATGTAGTAAAATGCTAATGTAAAAGCATCTATCAAGAACTGAATTTCAACACATAGGGGATTTAGGGACTAATCCACAAAACAATAAATTCGCATATATTTTATTCATTTTAAAAGGAAATGTTAGAATATTAGAATTAAAAATTAAGGATTGTTTATCTTTATATTTGTATTTATTCTCTTACACCTTTGTAGAAAAATATAATGTCAAAAGCCAAGAGATGGCTTGTAAATGTCTGTTGAGGTGCAAGTTGTATTGTCTTGCTCATACTTCTGAAACAGATGGATGACGTCATTGTGTTTCAGAGTAACTCACTTGAATTATGTTGACTCCAAATTAAGAAAGTTATAGCCAATTAAATAATTTATGACAATGTAAAACCACCAAATTTGTTCTCCTTTAGTAAATGTTTAGCAGCTATTTTAACAATGACAATCAGAGTTCCCTGAAAAATGCATAACATCATTAATTTGAACTGTTGTTTATACAGTTATTTCATAGACAATTCCAAGAACCTGAAGGAAAGACCTTTAAAATTCATACTCAAAAAAGTTTTTGGCATTCCCATGTACAATTATTTTGTTGCTACCTACAAGGATTGCTGCTCTATACTGGCAGGACCTTATGTGCTTTTAATGTTACATGTTTTACAGAATAACTGACAGAGTTGTTCCTGACTATACCACAGAATACAACAGAAAAACATCTAGAAAGGCAGATGAAGGAAGGACAAAAAAGAATTCCTCAAATTGCTCTGACCTCTAAAAAATAGATCCAGCAAGGAGAAAAGATATATTTTCATAATAACAAATTGTGAACATTTTTTTCATTACGGTTATCTGAAAGCTAGAAGGGAAAATAACTATGCATTCTTTCTGTATGAGTAAAATCAAGACTCCCATCCAAATTTTGCTGATTTTTTTTTTGTGAATTTAGCTATACAAAAGCTGAGTTCAATGGAATTTTATTTGCTATTCATTTGTTTCTAAGCAATCTCTTTTTTTAATACAATTTTAATACCATTGAATTTTTTAATACCATTTTCTTTTCATTTTTTAACAAAGTAAAGTCTTTGGCTAAAGAGAGTAAGATGACTACAATTATTGCCAATATATGTCTTTCCTGGAAATTCTGTTCCATGGGATTCAATTTTATTTTCTCAGGAAAATAATTACAGTTAATTTTGTATCAAAAGTCATGGTCTTCTGAGGTAGTTATAAAAAGATCACAAAGGCTTTATTTTTTAAATCTTTCCCATACTTAGGCTTAGATTCTTCATATCTAGAACTCTGGAGTTCTCTGCTGGGATGTTTTCATAAAATGCATGAGTACTTAGAATTAGGAGAAGCATGACAAACTCTTTGCAAGAGAAAAATATTTCTTTAAGTTGTTTTAGCCTTGAGTAGTTTTGCATTAGATACTGTAGTTTTCATTCAGGAAGTGATTTCTAATCAGAGCAATGTTGTTATAAATAGTCACAGAATCACAGAATATTCTGAATTGGAAGGGATTCACAAGGATCACTACAGTCCACTAAGGAAAAACTGCTATGATGACATTTGGAAACAATGCAGTCCAATCATAAACTCTTTGTAAAACACAAATCTAAGATGTTCAGCATGTATTTTCTGGGTTCGTTTGCTTGTTTCTATTAATAGTATTGTTGTGATGAAAATAGGAAGTCTACTTCTTAAGGCACTTGTATGAAGTATCTTTCTGTCCATCATCAGTGATGTCATAAAACTAGCTCTTTTAGTAGGAAACCAACAAAAAAAGTGCATGAAGCACTTGGGGGGAAAAGGTAAATGGGTCAGATACTCAGCTACACCTGACCTGTGGATGCAGTGAAGGCAGACTTTCAAAGCTTCATGTGACCTCCTAGGCTCTTGAAATTTCCCGCATTACAAGTTACAAAGAAATAACTCTATCTTATATTAAATAATGTAGGTATAAAGATTTCTGTGAAACCTTTTTTTGGAGGATGAAACAGTATCACACCCTCTGTTCCATTCTCATCAGTCTGACCAGCAGCAGTGAGATGTTTAATGAAGATGTGGTCATGCCAAATCCATCTCTATTATGCTAGTGAAGAATTGCCCTAAATTATCTCCTAGCTATCTTTGGATAAAATTGTCCCATTGTTTTTAGATAGATATTTGAAATAAAGAGAGACAAAATTAAAATGCAGAAAATATCAAGTCAGGGTAAAACCTAAAGATACTAATGACACTATTTTCCTGCAGAAAAAGCATCAGTTTTGGAAAGTACTGTCTAAGATTTAATCTTTAGTGAAACTGGATGAAGTAGAAGCATCTTTTGTTCCATATATAGGTTTTTATACCTATGGACCAATAATATTTTACATTTTACATTTTTTTACATTTTACGTTATTTTACTTTTTTATTTTATGCTGTTATTTTACATAACAGCATAACATTTTTCACACAGAAATTCTAGAATCAGAAAAGTAATTTCAATTTAAGCTAAAATTATCTCTAGAAAGCATATCGGGTGTCACAATTTAATATGACAGACAATTCACTATTGGATGATGCAGAATAAGTTTCCTATATCATAAGAAGATAAACATAAACCTTCCAGTGCTCTTTCAGAGGATGCTCATTCTTCTCTTCCCTACTTTTAAAAAGTAGTATGCATATACATGGGTAATGTTTGATACCACATAAACCAACCAAACAAAAATATTTCACTTAGAGTTTGTACAAGTAGTGTAATACAATATTCAGTGTATTACCCACATCACCACATCAGGTCTGTTGGGAGGAAAGGGTTAAAAGTGGAGATTGGCAAGGAGGGGGTGATCCACTTAAATGACCTGGCAGCTGGGAATACCAAGGCCTGGAGAATATCAGCGTGGGGAACCATATATTATGCCTACTGCTGTTTATCCTCTGTGTGTTTTGAGAAGCAGAATTTCTGTGCAGAGATAACAGAAGTGTTTACAGAAACTTGGAGGCACTCTCACGGACATGCTTGAGCTCCCTGTTGGGAGAGAGATCAAAGCGCAGAGATCGTAAAAAAGCTCAGGGGCGATCACAGCGTGGTGGCAACCTACGCGTGCGAGGGCCCTTGATGAACGGGTGCAAACAGCAGCCCTGCCACCCACTGGGACTGGACCAGGACTGACGGTGCCTGCTCCCTCATTTTGTGTCTCTCTGCTGCCCAAGTGGTGCTTCAGGATCCTCCAGTCAGCAAGGAAATTAAATAAATTTACTTTTTGAGTTTCAGCCATAGTTTTGTAGTACTGGTCACCTGCCTGTGTTGATTCATACAAGGTGTCTAGATCCCATGCTCTGTAAGGCAGATTCTTTATTTAGCACACTTAAATGTTCTAAAGTCATTCTGAAGAAATAAAAATAGCCAAACACAAAGAAAATAACCTAGGCATTTTGAAATGGAGCCTGTACAACATCGTAGATCTAAAGACTTCAACTTCCTTCTTTAATGGAAAGCCAGTGAAAGACCTTGGAGACATCACAAAAAAAAAAAAAAAAAACACAAAGAAACCCCACTCTTTGAAAACCAACACAAAAACACAATACAAAAACCAAAACCAGAATACATATAAAACAATGGTTAGAGAGAAAAATCAGCTGCAAATAAAGATATTTATTCCAGTTTTTGCATTTCATTCAGGAAAAAACAAGAGTTCTAGAGAAATGTATATTTCTTGCCACATGAAAGAGACTGGTTTATGATGAACAAATAGAAATTAAAGCCTGTGGCTAACATCATCACTATGTTAAAATACAAACATAAAAATGCTGGACCTGATCAAATGAAAAATGTAAATCTAAATATGCATATTATTAATTTTTTGTTATGGAGTGTAGTAAAGTATTAAGCCTCATAGTGGAACACATTTCCTAGTAACTTATTTGAAGACACTCACATGCTCTACCAAGATACAATTACTCTTTTACCATACAATCTGCTCATTCATGGCAAGTGAGCTGAAGATGAAGAAAAAACAAAGGGAAAGGTGTATTATCAAGACTGAGAGGCATAGGCTCATCCAAATTACTCGTGTGGGTACTGGATTCAGAAACTAGAGCAGAATGGAGTTAGTCTTTCTTAGGTTGCAGGACATATTTCAGGTTCATTTAATGAGTGCTTGAAGAGTGGATAATCTTCTACTGCCACTTGTGTCCTGAGCAGCTCTGCAATGATCAAGGGAGGGAATGCCTGTCAATGGCAGCAGCATGGACTGTTAGCTCCTTGGGAAGCAAATTCAGTCCAGCTGAATCATCACTGATACATCTTCTGCATTAATTAGCTCTAGTAATGATGATCCAGCAGTGCTCCTGTACTTGAAAGTCTTATACATAGCAAAATTAAGTGATTATTAGTAACTACCTTTCATGTTCCAACAAAATTCAGGTGAAAGCCTTTCAGCAAGACTTTTCCCAAGTTCAGCAAAAATCTTAAATAATGTAATTGTACTGTGATGCCTGAAAAGTTAAAGGCCTGTTAATCACAGAGAACCTATATTATTTTCCTCCATGAGGTTTTTTTAGTCTTTTGTGGTCATCCTGGGTATTATATGTCTGACCCTATTCCCCTCTCTGGGGCTGGTCTCAACTCCCATGTTCAGGCTGGCAGTCCCAGTCCCCAGAAAGGTGCCCATCACACCCTGTCCTACCACCCCCCATTAAGGCCTTCACAGTCCAAGAGGGACAAAGCCGTAGTCCAAGGGAGTCCCTGACATTTGCAATTGCCCACCTGTGAGTGCAGACAAGGACAGAGAAGTTTTTGGTGGACTGGAAATGGGGTGATCAGGTCCAGCCAGCCTGGGCTGGTAAAAGGCAGGTTCTGCTTGACTCACCTGATCTGTGACATGACCTGATTAGTGAGTGAGGAAACGCTGTGGATGTTGTCTGCCTGCGCTTCAGTAAAGCCTTTGACACTGTGTTCCAGAGCACTCTCCTGTAAGAACTGGCTGCTCGTGGCTTGGATGGGTGCATGCTTCTCTGGTGAAAAACTGACTGGATGGCCAGGGCCAGAGAGCAGTAGTGAATGGAGTTACATCCAGCTGGTATCCAGTCATAAGTGGTGTGAGTCTCCAACCCTGGAGATATTTAAAAGACATTTAGACATGGCACTTGGGGTGCAGTTTAGTTCTAGACTTGGCAGTGTCAAGGCAGCTGTTCTACACAGTTTTCTTAGGGGTCTTTTCCAACGGAGATCATTCTACAGCTGCTAGAGAACCATATAACCTACTGTTCCATTAGCTAAGGAATGCAGTAATATTACCATAAGGATTTGTTAACAGAGGTATTGTGCATCCTAGCAGCTTGTTATAAAGCAAACAGAAGACTCATTTTTTTACCTTAAATACTTGCAATTTTTACTAAGAATGCTTCTTGTAGTGTAAAGATTTACAAATTGTTGCTTCAGGAAGATCAGAAAAAGAATACAAGTTAACACCAGTTGGTTTTATTTTACTTGAAGCAAAAAGCCTAATTTCTATGATCTATGCTCTTATTCCCAAGTGGAAAATGGGTAGTTTACTTGTCAGTTTTATCTAAAGAACTTTGTGTTTTCTTCAAGAAATGCTTGAAATCATTTTTCGTCACTTCTCATTTATTCCACACTGTTTTTCTCCCTAATCTGTTAACTAAACTTATCTTTAAACCAAATAATTTTGGGAATTCTAAGACCATATGTTTAAGGTTAAAAAGTCCTAAAATAAAGGGTAGAAGTTTCTCATACATAGACCAAGAACTAAATCTTATTTAGAAAGATTTTTACCCTCACAATTTTGGACAGTGTAAAAGCATAGGAGATGCTGAAATGAGCCCTTGGATAAGTCAATTGATGCAAAACACAAGATGGCCAGGATCCTGAGGAGCATTGCTCATGCAGAAAATTAGACTGAATTCCTCTTTCAGAAAAGTTATCTTATTTGCATAATAATAATTATTCTCACTCTTTTTGCTTCCATCTCCTGAAATGCAAAAATTATGCTGATATGTCCACTTCTGTCCTAGTCAAACAGGTAATTCAAAAATTGTTTCTTGTTTGATATGTCCACTTCTGTCATCAACTTTCTGTCCTAGTCAAACAGGTAATTCAAAAATTGTTTCTTGTTTTGATCCATTTGTACAAGGAGTTGAACATCTGTGAAGTTTACCATAGCTGTAGTTAGAGAAGTAGTTAACCACAGTACAACTATTCCTGCAATATTTCTCTTACATGTGGATTAATCAATTCTATGCCAGCCTCTTTGAATGGTCCCTTACCTTTTACTGATAGATTTTCTCTCCAAATCAATGTTGTCAATGTTCAATCATAAAGAACATAAAATGGCTTGTTTTGGAAGGGACCTTAAAAATCATCTAGTTCTAACTACTCTGTTGGGGCAGGGATACTTTTCACTAGATCAGGTTGGTCAGAGCCCAACCAGTTCTTGAGCACTTTAGGGATGGGGCATCCACAACTTGTCTGGGCAACCTGTTCCAGTGTCTCTCCACCCACAGAGAAAATAATTTCTTCCTAATGTCTAATCTAAACCTCCTCTCCTTCAGTTTAAGAGCATGGCCTTTGTCCTCTCATAACATGCCATTGTAAAAACTTCCTTTCCAAGCCTTTTTGTCGGCCCCTTTTAAGTACTAGAATGCTCCTGTAAGGTGTCACTTTACAGCACATAATATAGACCACAAGGAAGCCCCCATGCTATTGATACTGTTAAAAAGTATTCAATTTGTGATCAGCAAATGTATCAAAGAAAAATGCAGTACCCCTGCATTTAAATGTTCTTCACTGTGTTTTTCCTCAAGCCTTATGATCTCTACCCCTCAAAACAGTAGAAGAGATTCAGGTGTAATGTAGTATCAAGAAGAAAGAAAAACTAGAAGAAATATGGATAGCACAGGAAGTACATGCCTCCCCACATGCTCATTCCAGTTCTACACCATTTCCAAATAAGGAAGCCTATGGGAAAATTTTTATCTGAATATGATCACTTGTTCTGGATTGAACACTGTTCCCCATACAATTTAAAATGCTGCAGCTGATTTCTCTTAACTTGGTGTATCTTCCAAGGGTTGATTTATTGGTACATTCAAGTCCTTACAGCTGTCATAACTTGACAAAACCCAGAGCCTTCACTCAAAATAGCACTCTAGTGTAGCAACAAATGGTCACATGCTGGAGACATAGGTTTTGGGTAGGTTTTTTTGGGTTTTGTTTTTTGGGGTTTTTTTTTTTGGGGTTTTTTTTTGGTTTTTTGGGAGGTTGTTTTGTAGGGGTTTTGTTGGGCTTTTTATTATTATTGTTATTTTGGTCACAGAAATATTGAAGGCTTAGAACTTATAGACTCCATTCTCTACATAGCTAGTGGAGTGTAGTTTGTGCATGTGGGTTATATGCCTAACTGCATATTAGAAATACCTCAAAATATGCTCTTACTACAAGAAGCATGATTATTCCTTCTGTACCTATTATTTAATTGAAATGTATCTGGAAAAAATAAAATGGGGCAAAATCCTCTCTATCTACGGGCTCTATAATTTTGCTAAATATAGTACTTTGAAAAGCAGTGACAGTGTATTATTTTCATGGACAATTTGTGCAGCTGCAATGCAAGAGGCTTCCTCACATTAAAAACATTGAATTCCTTGTGTTGATCTTATATATTCCTACAGATAAATATGTTAAATAAAACTTAATTCCTCCTTGTTCTTTTGTTACTTTCAACTTATGAACCAGTTCGAATGGATGGAAATAATTTATAGCCTAAATAGAGAAAAATGGGGTGGGTGTGGGGTGTGTGTATGTGTATCTTTCTTCTGGGGGAAAAAAACCCCAACAAAACAACCCCACAAACAAAAACCCCTCAACTTTTGGGTAAAAGGCCATTGTTTAGATAAAACTGTATACTTATTATTTTGTGATATACTATACCTTTGCCTAAAATTCCCTTTTTTTCTTTTTCTTTTTTTTTTTTTCTCATCAAAAAGTGACCTGTTCTGTTTCATATATGAAAGGTGCACATTAAAAGAATATGAGGTAGCAAATATCTTTACTGAAGCACTGTTGGCAGCCGAGATCACTGACAACTTCCTGGCTGTGATTCATAATCTATATTGGTGCCTTTGAGACAGCAAGCTATTGATTTTTCCCAGTCTATAATCCAAGACCATATACACAGCTTGTTAGACATCTGTGGGAATATAAACTGAGTTTTGATACAATTTAGGGAGCTTCTGTTAGAAGGGCACTTAGTTTTTGTCTTTGAGAAAATCTTTACACTTCTGTGTAATCTTGAAGAGATTTTTAACAGTTAATTCAATCGCGTTTGGGTTGTTTTTGCTCTTTTTTTCTTTTCCATTTTTGTAAACGGCTTTCCTGAGTGCAACTCATGTGAAGCAAATTTTAAGTGGGAAATTATAACCTATAGGGAACTTTTTCTAATGCTATTATAGCTTTTCTCTTGTTTTTATTTCCTTTGGTCTTTTTCAAGTCTAATTTGGAAGTACTCCTAGGTTTTCATGTCTAATATCTTTTCCATTTTATCTGTTCTTCCCCAGGAAAACATTCCTGTCTACTGCGATGCTTATGGTACATATGCATAAAAAAACATTCAAAAGAACAATCATTAATGGCAATGCAGTTCCCCCACCATAAAGGATATTAGATAAATGCACTAAAATTCTTCAAAAACTACACATAGCTAAAAAATACTATTTGGGTTCAAGAACTACATTTAGTGTTAATTTTCTGTCTTCTGAGAGTCAGCTAAGGCAAAGGAAGATGCTAATACAGTTTGCAGTTTATGCACTAATGTAGGAATGCCATAGGGAAGAGTCTTAATAAATGTTCCTTTAAATATTATTTACTATTTGTCCAAGAATACTTTAAGGGCTGCCATGTAAGGAGAATAACACTGATGTACTTTGTGGACTTCAGATGGTAGAAATATTGCCATGCATGTCATCACATTGCATGCTGGTTTGGAAGGCTAGGAAAATATTTACCCTCTCTCCAAAATCAAAATAATGCACTCTTGACTGTATGTAAAAATTTAGCTAAACTTGGATGATCTAGAAACCATATAATCAGAATGGGGAAATTGCTTGTTTTATTTTGTATTATGGATAAATTTTCCTAAACAATAAGGAGAAAAATGGTATCCATGTATATAGAGATTAGCAAAATTTTGTATTAGAAAGTTGGACCAATTTTCATAAGTAGTGGAAAAAATAATTATAGCATGAAAAATCACATTGGAATAGACTGCTTTTAATGGAATTTTTACAGAAGACCATTTCAAATTTGAAACTAGTTTTTCATAAAGGGTTTGGGTTTTTTTTTTTTTTACTAGCTCATTTATTTACAACTTAATTGGTTTCCAGGCAAATAAATTAAGTTTCTAATTCTCTGTATGTTTATCCATTTCTCAACCTGAAGATCATGAGTAAATCAACTGAATTAGTATTATGCTTTAAGTTAAACAAAAGACAGTGTTTTTGCAAGGTCAGAGATAATGGTATGTGGAAAAAGTTAGAAATCTAAAATAGATTGAATTTATTAATTTTAGTTTCAATTAGACAACATATTTCACAACATTGATTCCCACTATTTGTATAATTTTATAGTCATATTTAAGCTGAATCATTTACAGAAAATCTTTAAATAAGCCCTCCTCAAAAAAAAAAGCAAAAAAAAAAACCAACCTTTTTTATTTTATTCTATGCTTAATTACTCTCTGGAAAAATCTTACACCTTCCAGTCTTTATCTTTCCTAATTTCCTATCCACCTCCTGGAATCTAATATGGAGCAAGAAGACAACTTATATGGACTGACCCTGCCAATGCAGACTGCAAAATTAAATAGGAAGGACAAAATTATAAAAAGGAAAAGAGAACATGCTGAACTTTTGAATGCAAATTATACTTCACTAGGTTATCCAGCCCAAGCACCTACAAGAGAAAAAACAAAGAATTTTGTTTTGTGCTTTCAACACTTCTAATTACAAGAAAAATATTTGTTATTCATTATTTCTGGAAATCTGAAAGGATTTTGGATCCATTCATCATCTCAAAACTGTGAGAAACAGATCATGCTTGCTCATATCACAGGATGGCAAAGAATGAGCAGACACTGTGCTCATTACATAATATAGGAGATGGAGCATAGTTACCAACAGCAGATACAGCTTTACTAAACAAACTGCTATTCTTACAATAAGTAGTTCATAGTTGCTCTACCTACATACAGGTAGAGAGGGGCACCTCGCTCAAGTTCAGATGCTGTTTCAAAAGTGGTTACAAAATGTGGAGAAATGTCAGTGTTTAGTGCATGTCTAGGTTTTTACTCTTACAGAAAGGCTGGAGACAAATGTTCCTTTGTTATAATTTTCCATCTGGAATTCTGCATACACAGCTGTACCAAAGACACAGAAATTGCACACTGCCCTGTTAGTTGCCCTTTCCTATCCTCTGAATTCGGTATTGTAACAAAGGCTGTTTTCCCAGTGTGAAAGTAAATGTATGACTATATTCAAATCACACAGTGTGAGGGACAAGTATTTCCATCTTTATTCTCTTATTACTCAGCAAACTTGCACTCGCCCTTCACTCAACTCCCTTCTACCAGCTAAGTCTGCAACAGTTACAAGCTATCTTTTAATGAACATCATAGGGTAAAAATTAACATATATTTTGAGAGCTCATTTTCAAATGTAGTTATAGGAAAAGATAGGAGCACGTTAGCTAAAATTCATATATTTTACTTTAATCCAGAGACAAACTCTAGAGATCAGTGGGTGTAATAAAATTCCAGTGTCCCTGGCCAGGATATTACAAATGCTCTTTCTTTCCTTCAAATAAGAGTATCAGTCCACACAGAGAAATGTATTCAATGCTGGTACCACACCATTGTAAGCTGAAATTGTGCAAGCTTTTCAAGTGGCTATACCTTATTTTTTCACCTTTTGCTAGTTTTCAATACAAATCTGCCTTTGTCCTCAACTAAAGGGAGAAAGTTCTACAGTAATAAACCTAGTAAACTATAATTCCTCTTATTTTTAGAACCTAGGACCTGGAAATCAGCACATGACAGAAACTGGGAAAACCCAGCTCTATATAAGGGTACAATATGTTGTACAGATAATGAGGTATATCCCAGCAAAGGGAGTCACAGCATGTGATTATCACTGGGAGTTGCAAATGGGTGTCATTATGATGATTGTAATTTAATATGAAACATGTTAGGACTCATGTTTTTTGTGTGTTTCCAGTTTTTAAAGTATTTTCTCTTTGGAGCCCCCTTTTTCAAGGAAAGTCCTAAGGGCCAACTGCCATGCTAGATGCATATTTTTAAGACTCAGGGAGAGAGAGAGCAACACTGACCACCCATATCAATGAAGACAAAGTATGTACAGGGTAGAGGAGAGAGCTTTCTCTGATTTGTGAAAGCCCAAGTAAGTTTTTAGACTTTCTGCTTATTTAATTGAGAATGAGACACGTCTAAAATAGTTTGAAAACACTGAAGAGGAATTTTTGGAAAATTGTGAAGGCCTTAAGGGTTTTATAGAAATAGGTAATGACCTGAAAATACATATTTCAAATTGGTCAGATTTTTATACATCAAAATAAGAAAGGGCATCAGTCCCTTAAATTGTCACCAAATAATAATGTAAAAATGGAGAACATTAAATATTTACTATAAATAACAGAAAATTGCTATTTCAAAGTTGTCACTAGTAGCCCATTACATGGCAAGAAAAATTCAGAGAGATTTTATCGCTCTTTCTGTGAGAAATAGACAAGCATGTTTCACAATTCTTTTTTTAGCTAATTTCAGAATTTCTGTATTTCATGGATTTAAATTAGATCAACTAACATCACAGAACCTCTAATTCATTTAACCTCTTCTTCCAGAAAAACATTTGTGTTATCTGCAGATGAAGAACATATACAGGGAAAAATGAGAATGGGTATTTTTTTAAATGTATATATATTTTTATACCAGCAACAAGAAAACTAGCTTCTGAAGTTCATCCATCTCTACTTTAAGGATGGATGATTATTGCCCCTTAACCTGCTTTATTTTTCTCAGAAATTATAATCTTTCCTCAAATAGGAAGAAAAAAAAGGGCCACAGGACTAAAGTATAGACCACAAATTCTTAGAAAGAAAATATGTTAAGAAAACATTAGAATATTTCTGTGAGTAATTATGAATATTGTCATTTAATATAAAACATGTTAGGACTCGTGTTCTTGTGGGTTTCCAGTTTTTAAAGGATTTTTTTTCCTACCAATTCCCAGAACTCCTATTTACTTCAATAGTAGCTGCAGGTGCCGAAAATCCATTTGAATAGTCCATAGTGATTTGAAATTTTTCAGTGGCCTTTCTCTCACACACATGCTCACACATGTTACTCTTTATCCTTCTATCTTTTTCCCTCCATCTGCCCAAGATTAAGGCCAGTCTTGCCAGACATGGATACTCTTATAGTGGAGATATGAAAATTACAAAGAAGCAGTTAAATGAATGGGGGGGAGGGGGAGGGAAGAAAATAGAAATAAATGTGAAGTTCTCATGAAGCTTTTTTATCCCAGAGCTTTTCAAAAACAAAATGCAACCTTATTATAAGGAGCTAGATTTCCTAGAATATTAATCAAGACTCAGGGTACATGCAGATGAGTGAATTCTTTTAGAAGCACCTCTAATGCATTTTTACAAGGGTCATTGTGTTTTACAATGGAACAAAAAAAAAAAAAAAGAAAGAAATAATTACAGGCATCACATTTTTACTATACTTGAAATAAAAATAGGCAATTGGAAATGCATTGTAAACAGGATTATTCAAACTCAGCTTGCCATAAGACAGAAACAGCTTTTAAGCAGGCTGTTACATAAAGGTCCGGTATTTCTGAGATTTTTATGAGAGTAATCTAATGCATTGGTCAGACAAGGTTAAGAATAATGCCCTTGCAGTCTCCCTAGATGCAATTCTGGTATTTGATGTGAATAAAAAGGCTACACTTTCTGGGTGTTGCTGAAACTGAACTGCATAGACATCTATTTGGAGATTTGCTTATGAACTTTAATATTCCTCAGGAAAAAATAAAATCAAATTAAATTTCCACAGTCTTTTTGAATCTTTTTTTTTCCTGAGTTTTGTACTTATGCTTTGTTGTCCATCTTTTCCTCCTTTCTCCACATTAGCTTTCAAAACACTTCCTGAGGCTTTTAGAAATGTCGTAAACTTACTGTATCATTACTGATGCACACAAACAGGAACATAAATGAATACTGTATGTGGATGACATTCTTCTCTTTATAACCCATCCTGATATTTCAATCCCAGCTATTACACTGTTCATAAATCAGTTTGGGATCCTCTCTGGCTTTAAAAGTAATTATAATAAATCCAAAGATATGTTTATGTATAGGAGGCCAATTGAACCCTTTGCTTTTCGGTTTCCATTTAAATTGGTCTCCAGAGGTCTTACCCCAGGTTATTTATTCCTTTTTCTTTAGATCTGCTGTACAGATTTAATCTTGCTTCTCTGCTTTGTAAAATTCAAGAGACTCTGTACAGGTGGTTTTCGTTCTTTCTTTTTTTCTTTTTTTTTTTTTAATTACAGGCAAGAGCTGTCATTAATTAAAAACAAAATGCATTTTGTGTTTTTCTCTGATAATAAATAAACTTGCTAAGGTATTGTGAAGGCTGGGTTAAAAATGTTTCTAGGTGCCTTGAAAGGAATTGCCCAACTCAGTTACTTTAAAGCAGAACAAAAAATGTTAGTCTGCTCTGTAATTCTTCCTTTTGCCTGACTGTTAAGTAGAATTCAGCTTCTAAGTCCTTTATTTCTGCATCTTTCTGACTGATTAAATTCCCATACAGGAATCATATCAAGGTAAGTTGGCATGTCAGTAGGTGTGGATTAGAGCAACAGAACTGCATGACTGGAAAGCTTTGTCTGATCACACAGACTTCTGATTTCACAAAGCTATTCTTCCAGAAATGCAGCAAATGCCAGAGTATCTTGAAAGAGGTCAGCTGAGAAAGAAGATGCAAATCTTAGCAACGACCTGTTAAGTGCAATGTAAAAAACAAGGGAATTTATTTCATGAAACATAGACCCGAGGAATACCCTTCCACAGCATTTTATTTCACCTTTTTCATTTTATCTCCATGCCCTAAATAAAATGTAAGCCACATGTAAAATTCAAATCTGTGAGTGAAAATGTCCCTTTTCAAATATAACTCATCAAATAAATATCAAACATTTCAAATCCTTTACACTGTCTTTGCAGGTGAAGCATATAACTTAATCTTTATAAGAGAGATAAGAAACAGTGCTTCATATGTTTTGATTGTGAAATAATTTTCACTGTAAGAAACCATACTTCAACAGTTTGATGTTACAGAAATGGGCATATGAGGAGGGATATTTATGAGGAACAGTACTGTGCTGACCTTAGTATGCATCAAGGCTGTTTACGTCCAGGAGCTGCTAGAAATGAGAGAGAAGAGGAATTTTGTGAGAGGTTTTTTTTTTTTTTGGTGGGGAATAGTCGGGGTGTGGGGGTGTTTTTTGGCTTGTAGGTGGAGTTTTCTTGTTTGTTCAGGTTTTTTAGTTGTTTGTTTTTTGGGGCTTTTCGGGAGGGGGAGTATGTTTTTTAGGAAAGCTCTGAAAGAAATGTAGTAACCAGATGTCCAGAAGCTGTGGCTTTAAGAACACCACAAGTTTTAAAAAAATGTAGAACAAAATTTTCATATACTCTTCTGGAATGTGGGAGTTTTTCTAGAGATTGAGATTGTAGAATTAAGAAATGATGGATGCTAATGTACGCTGAGCCAGAAAACCAGACTAGAAAAAAGGGCTACCTGCAAGGATCAAATAAGCAGGTTAGCTAAAGAGCTTTCTCTCACCAAAAAGATTCAAGTTTCCTCTCTAAATTACAGAGAATAATTGTTTTGATTTTTTTTATTTCATCTTTTTTTTTATTTCTTTTCTATTATTAATATACAGTCTTTATTTTTGAAAGATTCTGGAACATTCATTTATAAGAGGGTAAAACACTTCTGCTTCAGGGTTCAGGTTAGTGCACTGTCACATCACGATGTGCCTTACCATTTTTAAATTACCTCATATACTGACTGGAGGATTGAGATATATCTGCTACTAAAGGATACTCGGCAAACTGGCCAAAATACTTTTTCACTGATTCAGATCAATAGACCCAAATGATCCTTTTTATAGAACAGTCTTTCCTGGCAATGTACTGCACAACACATTATAAATATTAATCCCAACATTATAACTCTTTAAAATGCAAATAATGTCAGTGTTCTAGATAGTTTCAAATTTGCCTTTCTCATTTTTTCCTTGATTTGAGATAGCAGCTTTATTTCTGTTAAATTATGACCAACTGTGTTTTGGAATGTCAGTTTAGTATACAGATTTATTAGCTCATACCATATTCAAGACTCCATGGCCTTATCCTAACCCACTTGTGAAAAATACAGACTGAGTAAATGATTACTCTGTTTGGACATGCACTAAGATAAATGTCTTCTGAATGAAGCTAAAATCCATTTTCAGTCTAACACAAACCTTTACTTGGTGTTGCATCTGTCTTCATATCATCAAACAGGTTTTGCTGGTGTGTACTTTGGTTTTTTGGGCTTTTTCAACAAAGAAAAGTTAACTTCCTTTCCATTAATTTAAAAATGACTGACATTAACCTCCTCTGTGTCCTCTCCAGTGGAATGAGCTCCTCAAAATCTCGTGCCCTAGTTCTGGCTGGGATAGAGTTAATATTGTGTTTTAGTAAGTGGTACAGTGCTGTGGTTTTGGAATTTAGTATTGAGAATAATGTGGATAACACATTAATGTTTTAGATATTGCTAAGTGGTGCTTAGTCTAAATCAAGGACTCCTCTGTCTCGTGCTCTGCCTGTGATCAGATTCACAAGATGCTGGGAGGGAGCACAGCCAGGACAGCTGTCCCAAAGTGGCCAAACAGATATTCCATACCACAGAGTGTGATGTCCAATATATAAACTGGGGGAGTGGCCAGAAGACATTGATTGCTACTCTGGGACAGACTGGACATTGGTCAGCAGGACGTGAGCAATTGCAATGTGCATCACTGGTCTTTCTTGGATTTTATTCCTCCATCTCTCCTTTGCATTTCAATAGTTATTGTAATTAATGTTATTTTAATTTATTTCATTTATTAAAGTCTGCAGATTTTACCATTTTCTCATTCTCTTTCCCATCCTACTTGGGCCATGTGTGGGAGAAAGTGAAAGAGCAGATGCAGAGTATTTAGTTGTCCGCTGGTTTTGAACTACAACAGTCCTTGAAAGTGAATTGAGACCTTGAAACTTATTTTAGTAATGGTTCTTTCTTTAGAAACACACTTTTACACAAATGAAGCTATTGACATTTTCCTGGGAATAAACATCGTCTCTATAGAAAAGCCTGTAGGATCTTGAATCTATTAGGTTCAGAGATGCCATTTGCTTTTCTAGTGAATACTTAGTGCTGATTTTGACCTCACGAATACTTATGAGGTTTACACTCCTGCCTGCAACAGATACATAGATTTTGGAGATTGTCAGTGTGCTTACCTCTAGGGTTTAAAAAAAAGAAAAAGACTAATACTGGGGGTTCTCTTTCTTAGAATGTTTTTATTTCCATTTTTCTACTGAGAACCCCTGGATATACAAATCATGAGGCTATTCTGGAAGGCTTATCTGTTTTGTAACCTCTTTTGGGCAGGAAAGACATGAGAGTGTCAGTAAGCATTTCTCTGCTGGATATATAGTAGAGGTTCAAAAACTGCATTGAACTATCTGTATTATTGCACAATAGTTTTGACGGTAAACAGGATTTGTGGATTACATTCACCTTTGTAATTTGAAATCTCTCTGAGTGTCTGAACATAGAGGATTTAGAAATATTAGGAGGCATTTTGTTTCTCAGTGTCCTTGGTTCTCTTTCAAATAGTTTTTACATAGTATCTGTTTGTGCCTACATATATGCAAATATGCATATTTAGATTTGGTTGGGTTTTTAACCATGATTTCTCTCAGTAAAGGGAAATAATTTGATCCAAGTCATTCTAGGATCAATGAGAATAATATCATTGATTACTGTGTAAATATATTCAATTCTCAAGTATCTAACTCTGGTCTCAGTTACAGACACAGTGCTAAGATTGCTGGGGGCAATCTATCTCTTATTCTCTAATTCTTGGTGTTTCTTGGTAATTTAGTAGGTCTTACATAAATCCAGAGAAAACTGTCTTTGAATAAGCATGTTTGAATATGAATACTAGAGATAGTTTGCTACTATAGAATGATACTTTTCTGGAATACTTAGGGTAATACTAATCAGCCTAATTTTTATTCTTATTCTTTTATTCTTCTTTTATTCTTTTTGTGCTTATTCTAGAAAGTTTTCTTGGTATGCATATTTCTGTTTATTGCCATCAGAAGGTGTGGAAGACATTCGGGTCAGGTAGACTCAAAACCATTCAGACAGAAAAACCACATCATGTTGCTACATGATAGTAGAATTATACACATGAATTCTATGAAAATCAGTCTTGGTTTTTTAAAGCTTTTTTATTATTATTATTTCCTAGGTGTTTTGAAAGTACTTTTCAGAACTCTGTGTTGAACCAATTAATTAGCTACTATCACCTAAACTTGCCTAGAATATGGGATTGCATTTAAATGTACCTGCTTACACCCATTCCATGTTAAAAGCTACATGGTCTAGAAAACTCAAAGAGTGTTTTGCAAGTCTTTGTGTATAATTTTCTTCTTTATTTGATACTATGTAGGCCAATATGGAAGGCAGAAGGACAATACAATGGAGACATGCACAATATGTATGATAATGAACAAAGCAACAGATATAAAGACTATCGGGGGAAAAAAACCCTTATATTTTATGTTATTCTTAATCTACATGGATAAGTATCTATGATGTATTTCACTTAATTAAAATATTAAGAGTGAATAAACAAATCACAACTGATTATGAAAATCAATAAGGAAAAGAAACTTGAAACTAAGGTAGAATTTCAAGATTTACTGGTATATTATCTATTTCTTTTGCAAAACTGTAAAGATATAGTTACAAACCAGATACAATTTAAATGGAGAAAATTAGGAAACAAATTTATTAGGAGGCAGGTTTTACCTTAGAATTATTGCTTCAGAAGTACTCATTGCTGAAAATAAACCTGAGGGAATGCTTTTCCACTTATTATAAGCCTGATCCTTGATCTTGCAGTATGCTGAGGTTTGCTTTTTGGGCTCTGTGCTTTAATTGTTTTGGCTAGCACCATGCTGAATTGCAACCCTGGCCTTTAACTGCTAAGAGGATATAACTCTAGTAAACAGAACAACATATCCATGGCAACCTACAGTTTTACTTCTAACTCTTCAAAACACAAAAGGGTAATTATTTTTTTTCATTATATTTTTATATTCCTATGGCTCATAATAACAGTGATGACCTCCTGGCTGGGCATTTCCAAGCTATTAATGACAGGCTGAGTTATGCGACCTTGACTTCACCTGGAGCCATTAACTTTTCTATCTAGTCATTAACTGCTGAGAAATGCCCTCCCTTTTGGTCATTATTTCTCATATATGCATTTCTTAAATAGGCATTTTCTGCAACAATTACATGTCAGAGTAATTTCATATTTTTTATTAATAAGTACTATCTTATCTTTGTGTTCAAGCCACAGGGATCCTTTGACATCTAGCAGCTTGCACATCATTTAAGTTTCTAAGGAAGAGGTCGTCATTTATGCACAGGCAAATGGGAGACAGAGGGCTTAAAACAGCACATTTTACATGGGAGGAAAAATCCGTGCATCGTTTGAGTTAAATCTATGGAGCATATTCAGAAATGCTGAGGAATTCATTTTTAGATCGGGCATTTAGATGTACAATGTATGTATGCCACAATACCAGCTAGAAAACCCTTAACGTTAATAGTAAAGGTGACCTCTAAGTTATCCCTCCTGACTACTGGATCTTTAGACAAAATGGTTAGTAATTTCACTGGGATTAATTTGCCAGCATTTTGCAGACCCTTATCTTATTTTCTGGAACTCATAGAGGGATCAGAATCCACATGATATATTTCTCTTATCTGTCAGTGCAGCAGCATAAGATAAAAGAAGATTCTTTATTGAATGGATATATTTTTCATTGTCCTTCATACCACAGATTAAATGAGTCTTGTATGATTTTTCTTTTCCTGATACAGCAAGCCATTCTTCTGCATAAATAACTTCTGTGTAATTTGAGAACTCTTATGAAGAGCTCAGTAATCAATTTTTTAGATGCTGTAATTAGTGGCCTTACCTGGATCAAAACCTAAATGTTGCTGGAGGGGAAAAAGGTTGTAGAGTTATTTTCAAGGGTGGGACTTAGTTGTCTGCATGGATGAAAAAGATTACCATATATGCCTAGAAATATCAGCAGCAGAGGATTTGTTTAATTTATTTGTTCCTGTAACTCAGACATTGAGTTATACTTCTGTAAACAATGTTTGTTCAATGAAGTGCTTAGTTCATTGCATAGGAAAATTCTCTGACAATATCCTTGACTAACAGGAGATATCTGTTCTAAGAAGAGAAAAGAATGTTTCCAGGAGATAAAATTTATCATTCTTTTTGCTTTTATTTTATTAAGGTGTCTGGTTTATTAGATCACATCATCCTAATTTTGTGCAACACAAGTGGGGGGCAGGGGGGAGAGTGTGGAAGCAGAGAGAGGTGAACAAGGCCAGAAGAACGTATACTAAAGAAGTAAACTCTGCAAATCTTGATAAATGCAACTCCACCAGTAAGTGACAATATAGGTGAAATATTTCTCTTTTAAACTTTTTCCATTAGTTTTTTGACAGGAATATACTAGTTCAGCCTTAATGAGATTCTAGTGTAAAAACTTCAGGGCTAAATAAAAGAAACAAATCAAAAGGACCGGATGATTGCCATTTAATGTGAAAGAATGAAAGTGCAAACAATCATTGTATGACATCTAGCTGTGCTAGTCACTGCAGAATGACAGGTAGAACAATTCAAAGTTACTGATCTAAAGATGGAATAACAGCTCATATGTTTGAAGTGCTCAGAAGATGAAGAAATAAAACAGACTCTAAGATAAGACATGGTTAAGCCTTTTAAATTCCATGCCTTATTGTCAGCATCATTTGAACGCTTTTGTACACATTTTTTTTTCCTCTCAGAAACTATTTTATCGAAGGAATTACTTTTAAGAGCTGATTTTTATTATTATCCTCCAGGCTGTATGGTGTGCTTTGTTTTTCAACAAGACAAGAAAAAATGTACACAATGAAAAGTATATTACTAGTTTTCTAAGCACACATATTGTATATATTCAGAAGTATGTACTCTTGAGTATATATTGTTAAGCTGTGAATTATAAGTAAGTTCAATAAACCATGTGCTAATTTACTCTACAGGTAGTCTCACTTTTTTAACATGCACCGTAACAAATTTTTTATATATATATATATGTTTATATTTTCCTTGTCTACTCTTTTCTTGATATTATTTTAAGGCTCTAAGGAAAATCACCCATTCTTTCTTTCAGCAAGCCCTTTTTATCAGTGAAATAACCTATTCTAGTTACTGCTGGAAACAATAATCTGTAATTGCTGCTTTCAGTCCTAATTTGGCTTGTCTCTAGTTTTTCATCTCAATCTAATCTAAACCTATTTGAGCAAATAAAATGATATTTACCTCATCCTCTGTTACAAGCTTTCAAGATTACAGGCTTCAGGAAAAATCAATACAAAATACCAGCTTAGCAGCAGGTTTGTGCTCAGAAAGAATGCTAACTTTTCTTTCCTGCATTTTCTGACTCTCTACTCCCCTGGAGTGAAAGCAAACCTTAGACTATAAGGACCGAAGGGTAAAAAAAAAAAAAAAAAAGAAACACAAAAACCCCAGCCTTCAATGATGTGTTTGGTTCATAGTTAGTAGCCACTTTTGAACTTACAAGCCGAAGTGCAGCGCATGGTCAAGCTCCTAACCTTTAGCTTCTGCTTCCACACTACACATCTTACAGAGTTCACCAAAAGGAAGGATCTCGACCTCACGGATGATTTTTCAGACTCAAATGCCATCTTCATTTATTATTTATTTGCTCCAAGCAGTTGGGATTTGAGGTATCATCATACCTGACTGACTGATTTAAGGAAGTGGCCACCTCTCTGTGGGGGGATCTCATGAGAATAAAATCCTATTACTTTCCAAAAAGATTACTTCATTTGCTGCCTGGAATAAGCTTTTGAAGAAAACATTTGAATTTTGAGTTTGTAAACAACCAAGAATTCTCAACTGTGGTGCCTTTTATTCTTGTTTTCTTTCTTTCTTTTCTTTTTATTCTCCTTTTTGTGTGTGTGTGTGTGTGTGTGTTTGCTTTTTATTTTCCTTTCCTTTTTTTTTTTCTTTTTTTTTTTTCCTGAATAAGACATCTGGTTGTTTTTTATTAAGATTTTGCTTTGTTATATTTTTGTTGAACTTTTTGACCAAGAAACTGATGAATACAAAAATATGTGTCTTTATGAGAATTATACTGTACTTATAAACCTTTTCAAATTTTTCATTCTGTCTCTTTGTAAAAAAGAAAAGCTCCTCCTTTTAAAACCTACACTGGATTTCTCAATCACTGGTCTCATCACAGACTTGCTCTTCCCACCCTCACTTTGTGAATGGTGTCTGATTTGAAAAATTATACATTATTTTGTCTCCCTTTAGACTAACACATGCAAAAATTTAACCACTACATTTTTATTTTCCCCATAATATTAGCAGTTTTATTAATGCATTTAGGGGAAAACATAAATAGGATATTAAGACCTATTGTATTCACCTGACTGTGGTTACTAAATTAGTACTCCAGCCACTCCAGGCAGGGAAGTAATCAGTGAAGGCAGATAAGAACCTTTGGAGTGCTTGAGTCTTTGGTGAACTAAACTGCCCTTTGGAGAGACTTTTTGTTTTATTTATTGTAGATGGTAGCTGAAGTAACCTCAGGTGATTAATCCCAAACTTATTTGGGCTAAATCCTAAGTGATAATTTTGCTGCAAGTATCTTCTAAGATAAGACCCCTATTCCACAGACCTTCTCTCACCTGTATAGGATTCTCCAGGAACACAGAGTGGCTGAAGTGTCTATTATCTTCAAGTACAACCCTGACAGAAACACCCAAAGCTTAGGAAGAGCAGTTCCTAAATGTAATTACTCTATTTTTGCAGAGTGATCTGTTAGATGCAAGTATCTGAAAAATGATTGAAGATTATTTCACTCCACTTGTGTCCAAGATTTGCCAGTGTGTAGGGGAAGTCAAGGCTCTCTTGTATCTTTCTCTTTACCTGTGGTAATGATTTATCCTCAGGTGATTATGTGCCTCCTTTTCAAAGAGAAAATGGGACAGCCTACACTGCCCAGAGCTGTTGTTCCAAGATCTCCCCAGATTCTTTTATCACTTACATTCAGCTCACATTTTGAGCCTATATATTCTTAATGAAAACCAAAATAGGAAACATATGATTTTGAAAAAAAAAAACCAAACAAACAAATCAAAATGACTTTTTTAATCTGCATTTTTAATCTGACATAGGAGTAATGGGGTAAAATTTCCTGTGCATCTCTCAATAATGCCAATAACTTTGGAAGTCTTTGACCTACTCAAGAAAATTTGACACCCGTGGATAAATGCTTATAATTCTAAGTTCAAGCAGTAGGTGGATACTGCCTATCCCATCCATATACATAACTCTTTGGACAGAAATGAGGTATTGTGTCCTGTTTAGCTCAGGGACACAACTGGGGCTTTATTTTATCCCGGTACAATTTCTGATTCTGTTAGCGGTTTTGAAGAGTCTCTTAGCAATTTAGGCGAGATTTACAAATTCATACTTAGCACATCTATATACAATTTTGATGAAAGTATTGAACAAACTTCTCTGTTCTATTTCAAGAGCCCTTTTACATTTAGTTTTCAGCACTTCTTCTGAAATTATTTGCAGATACAACTGGCTGAAATAATACAATCATATAGCATAGTAACAATTATATCAGCTGAAGGTGTTTGCATACTGGTTGTAAACTCCTTCTAAAAACTTACTAAATTTCCCCTAACTGTTACAAAAAGTATTTGACCATGGAAAAATAAATAAAAACTTCACTCAACTCATTATACAAGTACAGAGGAAAGTGTATACTCACTGAAAATTGTAAAATACTTATTAAAAATCCTCCAAACATGTTTACAATATCCTATAGCAGAATGATTTTCTATGCTTATGGTTTTTAGGAAAAAAACAAATGAAGGTGACCAAAAATCAACAGAGATTGGGGTTCATCCTGACTGGTCACCTAGATTCTGTGTCAAGGACCAAGGGATATTTTCGTCGGGGAACTACTGCTAGATTGTTGATAAAATTTAACAAGCTGACAGTGTAGAGAGGATGGCCTTTTAAGTTTATCTTCCAAAAGCATTGTGTCTGAGGATTTTTGGAAGATTCCAGAAGACCTTATTTGAGTTTTTAGTACTTCTTTAAAAAATGGTAAAACAAAGATCAGTGTCACACTGTGCAGATGCAATGGGCCAATCTTCAGTTTCATTCAGTTTCATTCAGTTTTGGAATATACTGAAATACTAGAAGCATCACATCCTTACATATCCCTGTGTAAGATTTTATTCTAGCATCATGACAGTGGTTTGGAGTGGCATAGTGCAAAGTTCTGTGATGTAATGTAACCAATGAAGAGAAATAGGTGCCTCCTGAGGACAATTCCAGAGCCCTGTATTGGGAGAGACATTTAAATGACATCTATTCGCTCCACTACACTACTCCAGTCCATTTATTGTAGCCAGTTTTTGATAGCAGTCTTGTATTTCACTGGCAAGCTCTTCAGAATACTGTAGAGTCATACAGATTCTAATACAACACAGCATTATCTTATAAACCCTCTGTATCCCCAACACAGCAATCAGCACAGCTACCACTGTAAGTAGTAACAACGGCACAAACAGGATTTCTTTTATTTGTTAACAATGATAAAAATATTATTAGTAATGATAAGAATAACCAGTTCTCTCAATTCCTAATCATGCATTTGTGAGATGATCTTTTAACCACTTGTCAGGGCTGATTCTTAAGGGCAGCTACTGCTTCCTGTTCTGAGCAGAGTGACAAGAAAACATAACCAAGATAACAGCAGAAGTTCCACCTCCATGTCTGCTGAGAAACCTTTGTCTTCCAGAAGGCACCTGAAATTCTCCTGCAGATGCTGAGAATTAAAACATGGCACCTTCAGACTTAAAAGAGCAAATATCACTGATCTGAGCTACTGAAGTGATATTTAAGTACCTTTTGGTATCTCAACATGGAGACCATTGTCTTGATGTTCTAATACTGTCAGATTCTATATTGTAATCAAAGGTCATTGGATAGCTTCATACAGTTTTTTTCTCCTTGGAAAACTGTTAGGTTTCCCATTTTTTGTTTTAAATGCCTAAAGCATCAGTTTGAAAACCAATTAAAAAATTAGTTCTTTGTGTCTGCTCCTACTCCTAGTAACCTAAATGTAGAAAGTCCAGGATAAGAATTTGGATATAAGTCTCACTGCCTTAAGGTGTTGAACCTATCTAATTGTTTCACCTCTCTGAACCTTAATGAACACAGAATGAACACAGAATGCCATATCAAACCCATTTTTGTTTTAAATGAGAGTGTTGCAGTATTCCCACCACTGTTCACTTGCAAGCACCCTTACTTGGTGATTTAGCACAAGGATCTAAGCTGCACTTTATTGTTCACCCTGCACATCCAGTTGTGCAATTGCACTCAGCTAAGCACAGTGTGGATTTGTACCTAACATTAGTTGAGTGCAGCAGATAACTTAGAGTATATGTCCTCTCAGCTCTGAAAGGCTAAATTAAATCAAATGAAAGGAAAGTATGTGAATGTCTTCAAACGAAACACTATTCATCCATATGACCAGGAAATAATGAAGAAGTAAAGAAGATTTTGGATGCTTCACAGTGCAGGACTGCTTTGCTCATGTGCAAATAGTGATAGTCCAGAGGGGAACCTGCAAAGTCTTCCCAAAAAAGACATTGCCAGACAAGATAATGGCTTCTACTTTGCTTTTGTCATCTCTAAAAGATTATTTTACTTGAAGTAACGCATTTTCTTTTGAATTTTCTAGGGAAGGCAGGAGATTGCTTAATTTGTTTGGGATATTAGATGTAGGTTTTGTGCCTTTCCTTATTTTCAAAACATAAACTTCCTGAAACACCATGAAGGAAAAAATAATTTAAAAAAGGAAATTTATGCAGAATGGGTAAAACTGAATGAAAATCACATTTGGATATTTTTTCCTCTTAGTTCTCCATTCAGATATTACTTTTTTTTTTTTTTTTTTTTTTTTGGAGGGTGGGAAGTTTTGAATAGTTTCCAATTATTGGAATTTTTTTTCCTCCGCTTCTCTTATTCTTTCATATTTTCTCCTGCTGTTGGGGATTCAGTCTCATCTGGAGGAAGAAGGCATTGAGGTCAAGTTAGAGCTTAAAGAGTGTTCAACCTCTGTTTCCAGGACAAACAGAAAAAAGACCAAATAGTCCAAACAAATGTAGAAACTCATAAAGAATTATTTATAAGTAAAATAAATCCCTCCCATTCAGAAGTGATAAATGAATATTCATAGAAAGAATATGCTTCTTATTTAAAGGCAGTTTAGATTTCCTTAAAGTTTAGATGGTAGACAACTCTAAATTTAACCATTTTCCTTGTACTTAGTGGAATTTGGATTGAAATTAAATTCAGAATGTTATCCACCAGTAAGAATCTCACCGAATACATCCTTTTTATATTCTGTGTTCTTAGCTTGCATTTTTTGTGCTTGTCAATGAATTTTTCCAGACATGTTTTCTTTATTTAGTGAATAAATTGTAAATTTTAAAAGCTTTTTTTCCCTAATTTACAGAAGCAATTTCTTTTCAAATTAATACACACAGCAGAACATTTTGAGTTTAGAAAATTAACTGTACAACATAATGAATGATATTTCAAGAGCTAAGACAACATAATTTAAAATAGTCAGCTTAAGATTCAGAAATATAATTTTGCTTTTGTTGCAGTTGAAAAATGAAGGTTTCTTTTATATACTGTATATCCCAGGATGATTTCAAAGCACTTTCACTTAGAAAAGCTAGCTGTTATTACATATGAATTTTCAAAGCTTGCCAAGGCTTTGGAAGGAATGATGAAAATTACTATTGCACGACCTTCAGGTTTTCTTTGTTTCATAAAAGGCTAAGATAGCATTTTTGTCATTTTTCTTTCAGCTCAGGTCTTTCATCATAAATATCAAAGCATGCAATTATGCCTGCTCATATCCTACCGTATTCTGCCTGTTTTCTATCCATAGTGATGGTGTTCTCTTTAAGGATACCTTTTTCTTTTGTTTTTCACAAATCTGAAAGAAGTCCCATGTTTTTGTCGAGTGCCATAAATTGTTCATGAAATGCATGTTGCACTGATTAAAAAGAAGAAGGGTTGATTAAAATAGCTTTTATTCTTTTGTTCTAAGCAAAATCCTAAAGTAATGTTTAAGTGTCAATCCTACCAGGATCACAGAAGACTGATTTGGCCTACAGGTGGAATTTTTAAATAGTGCTCATTGTAAAAAATAGGACAATCTTCTATTAAAATCTCTAGTTTTATGCTAAATTATTCCTATTGTTCCTTTTCATTTTCCAGGTATAACTTGTTGATTTGTCTGGTTTTGTGGTTTCATGTGGCCAGATCATCAAAGGCATAGAATGCCCATAGCTGCTGTTGCCTAAATTAAGTCATAGTTGAAATATATATCTCAAAATTAGGATACTTCTATGTCTTAAGTACTTCAAATGAGCATCTGTTTGCTTTATTTGCATATTTACTGATCTACTCCAATTATAAGACATATTGGTATAACACAGGTGTTAAAAGATCCATGTCTCATTTCCTTCTGAATTTTTGTTTTAATTTGGGCTTGGGTTTTTCCAGCTACTACCTTAAACACTAATAATGACTTATACAATAAAAATAATAAATTCCATTAACCAATTGAAGACAAAAAATCCTTTCTTGAAAAACAGAACAGCAAACCTTTGCTACTGCTTGCAGGAACACACCTCCCATTTTTGTTTATTATGCTCAGATTTTTATCAAATTTACAATGACACAAGGAATTTATTGTTTTCATCAATTTGAACTGTGCTGTCACATGAATGTGATCTTACTGGCTATGTCTTAAGTTAAATGTCAAGGGATATACATTTTCCACATAGAATAAAATTGGTTTCGAGTTTCCTTTGATGGTGGTGGAGAAAAAAGCAACAATGTATTTTTAAAACAAGTAGAAATGCCCCAGAATGTGTTAATAAAAATGTGTATGCCTAAATAGTAAAAGTGTTACTCATAGCACCTAACATGACAAGTATTTCTAACAATAATTTAAACTAAGAAAACCTCAATGTTTAGTATGATTTGCTGATGTAAAACGATGATAAAGTTACTAACATTGTTTTCAAAAAAGCTTAATTTCACTAAAAGAACATTCAGGCATATTGCAATCCTCTTTTCAAAAAAGGGAAGAATCAAAAGGGAGAGGCTTTCTGAAGGGTTTTTTTTTCAGGTAGCTCTTGAAAAGTTCCTTCCCAGCATATAAATACTCCCAGCAAAGCCTCATCATAGTGGCTATATGTATCAATACTGCAAAAGAAAGGAAGATGACATTCACCAAGAATGAATGAACAGAGTTCATTAATTCTTTAGACTTCTAAAATATTAATAGGACTTTCAAAGAACGTTGCTTGCTTATGTAGTGTCCATTCAATTTGTTGTGAAGCTGACATGATAGGTGGGAATTCTTTCATTACTATATGTATCCTTCTTCCTAAATCAGAACCTGTACTTGTCTATTTTCCCACACTGTATTATGGGTACACTTAGAAATTAATTACATTAAAAAATGTAATTAACCTGCAACATGATAAAGTGTCAGAGAGTCATAAGCAAAGCAGCTGCTTGAGAAACTTTTTAATGTCTGTAGCAACTGATGGAGGATTTTGGCCTCTGCCTATGTGAAAACCATCTGAAGCTACTTGGTCTTCACAGTGTGTCTATGAGTCAAAAACTGCATTTCAGATGTTAAATATCAGTAGTAAAGGGATCTTGTACTGAATAACACATTAAAACACATCTTATTCTTGATCCATAATACTGGCATCCCACTATACTTTAGAGTCTAACCACAAGGCAGCTGCTAAATGCTAAATTTCTTTTTTAATTGGAAAAAACTGCTTAATCCACTTTAGCATTCCTTATGTTTACTATAGAATAGTAATGGCACAATTATTTTTTTCAGATTATAAATCTCTCTACCTATAAGCACATGATAATGCATGCTGAAATAATAGCCTCAACTAATAAAAGTTTGTATTTGCCTTTGTTATGAAAACCATAAAAATGAATTTAAAAGTATGCAAGGTATTAGGAAGATATTCTAAAGTATTCCCTTTTGCCAAAGGTAGATATTATTAGAGACTGATGCAGGTGTGATATTTATGATCAGAGCTGAAGAAGTCAGAGCTTTGTTAATAAAATAAAGGCAGTATTACAAATTACACATCTTTAAAGTGTGGGTTCCAACCAAGAAGCAGGCAAAATACTTCAAAATTAGGGATGAAAGTTTTACTTATTTGTTTCAGTATGGGCAACAAATTGGGAGAAAAAGTTGAGTTGAAACATGGTATAGTGGCAAACAAGAATCAAGCAACAGAGGATAACATACATAATATCCATTATAAATTATAATGATTGCTGGAACATCATGGCACAAAAAGAACAAATCATGCTGTGTAGTTTACAGAAATCAGAAAAAGGAGAGAGTCTTCCCATAAAATATATGTCAAGGAAAGATTCCAGTGAAGGGGATTCTTACGATGAAAATTTGTATATTTAAAGGTTAGTTTACTAAAATAAGTGTATGTAAGTTTTATTGCATTGCTGACTTTAGGGGTAGGAAAAAAATACTGATTGCTTAGCAAAAAAGATCAAAGATGTTACTAACTTGCTATTACTGTTAATCAGATTTTCTGATAATTAAATAGTAATATTTTTTTATCTTAAACCATTGCAGTGCCTTAACAAGTCAACATTTAAATATGTGTGTCCTTTAAACCATTTCTTTCTAGGATTATGAATTCTAAAAGCACACAGGAGAACTAAATTTGAAGTGATAATATACAGGAATTCTTTGAAAACATTGGGGCCACTAAACAGAAGTGACTGCAATATAAATTATTTTAAAATTGCAGGAATAATACTCAAACAAAAAACAAGTACTGTGACATCAAATTACAGAAAGGATTTTGTTCATTGGGTTTTGTTGTTTCTTTTAATAGCATAACTAGTCAAAGTGACCCTAATATCAAACATGGGGAAAATTAAATTTTTACTCAGGATAGACATATGTTGACTGTGTTATAACCGAATTATGGAAAGCATAACTTACTACAGCAGAAAATGTAAGACAAAAGTCAGTATATGTAAATGGCAAAATCTGCAAGATTACTTGAGTCAAGCTGCTAAATCCTATCTTTCCATGTAGAAAGAATCATAAATTCTGTCAGACAAACATTTAAAATAGAATAAGAGAATAAGAACACACACACACACACACAAAAAAAAAAAAAAAAAAAAACACCCACCACAAAAAAAAAAAAAAAAAAAAAAAAAAAAAAAAAAAAGTAACTGCATATCCAGATACTAAAAAGCAAATAATGTATTGCTTAAGTATGAAGGAAACAAGAGGTATGTGTGGAAATGTGTGGGTCTTCAGGGCTCCCAAGGGCTTATGGGACAGACTGCGAATGATAAGAACAGAGTGATAAAACAGTTTATTTTTTCCTGACAGCATTCATCTTAGGTCATACAATATCTTCAAGAGGAGATCTTTTCTCAGTGTTAATCCTACTGTACCATTATTTTCAGATGTCTCAGTTTATGGGTGACACCAATCTATTTGATACGCTTAAGGGAGAATGTCATCAGGAGGTACCTTGACAGGCTTCAGAAGTGGACCCAGGTGAACCTCATGAAGTGCAGCAAATCCAAGTGTAAGGTCTTTCACCTGGATTCAGACAATCTGAATTATCAGGAAAAACTGAGGGATGAATGACTTGAGCATAGCCCTTCAGAGAAGGCTTTGGGAATAATGGTAGACGAAAAATTTGGCATGAGCCAGCAGCGTGCACTGGCAGCCCAGAAAGTCAACCATTTTCTCAGCTGCAAAAAGAGGAGAATGGCCAGTAGGCTGAAGGAGGTGACTCTCCTCCTCCACTCTAATGAGATCCCACCTGGAATATCGTATCAAGCTCTGGGCATTCCAGTGCAAATAAAGACATTGATCTCATAGAACAATACAGAGGAGGGCCACAAAAAAGATCAGAGTGCTGGAACACAACTCTGTGTAGAAAGGCTGAGTTGAGGTTGTTTAGCTGCAGGAGAGAGGGTTTAGGGGAGACCTTATTGTGGTTTTATTACTCAAAATAAACAAATAAACTGGGATCAGTGTCCAGAAAATAAATTTCTAGAAGAAAGCTAAGATAGCAGTTTACCAGAGAAAATAAATTGTCTCACAAAATCCCAGTCAGGCCAAACTAGTCTCAGTCCTTGATTAACTGATTTTTTTAATCATTGGCCAAGGATGAAGGAGGAATAGGATAGGGATACTATGAGTTTTAAGTAGGTCACCAAAAGTAATGTGTTTACCTCCAAGTATAATAAAGTCGTTTGTGATAGTGTATTAAGGCAACATACTTATATTCAAATGCAAAGATCATTGAATGCTTCATTGAATGAAGCATTGAAGCATCATGAAGAAGTCTGATGGAGGAGAAAACACAAAAGTAGCAGTACAATTTGGTGTGTAATTTAGGTTTTCTTTTATAAAATGGTGCATAAGGAAGCCTGAATCCAGTGCACTAAATTTGATATGCAACAGAACATTAATCAGGAGACCTTAAGTACAGGAAAGTAAAAACAAACAGACAAACAATATGAAATGTTATAAATAATCAGAGGGCAACCCAGGAATTAGTTTTAGGAAATTTACTGCCAATTAAATAATTGGAATCATGTTCAATACTGTGAGATATTTTCAGAAGTATTGAGCCCCTTAGATATGTGCACTGGACAGCTGTTGCTGTGATATATATTTCACTGCATTTCTGTAGGACACTGGAAAGCTGTGCCAGGACACTGTCAATAAACTGCCCAGTCCTACATGGTGGCAGGGTCTCCAGGATCATTTTGAAAAAACAATCTTTTTCAGTGTATACACATATATCTATATACTTCTTGGTTTGGGGAGCGAAGAGAAATTACCTTAAGACTTGTGACAAGGAACAACCTGGCTGGTTAGCAGAAACCTGTATCTACCAGAAGAAAAAATATTCCAGACTCTTATATCTGGCTTTTCTTCAGCCTTGAGCAGATCAAGCAACAAGACTCACTAAAGGTTGCAGAAGTTAAACCTCACGCTTGTAAATCTAGTTAATTGCTACATATATGTTTGTTTTTCCAGCACATTTGGTGAGAGTGGAGAAGGAAGGGATACACATTAGTAAGAACCAGGTGTAAAGGTTGTAAAGGTCATTTTTGCTTGATTTTCAGTTTTTAGTCAGTTAAGACTCTTTGGATCTTTCTGTACTGAAAACTACCACAAACCCTTCTTAAATGTATTTAGCTGTTCTTGGGTTAATCCCTTGGAAACTTGTTTGTAATCATCCATTAAATTAGCATAGCACCTTTTACCCTTAAAATTCTACATCTTACTCTCTTAGACAAACTAAAGCTTTAGGAACTGTTAATTAGGAGTTACGGGACTTAATTAAGCAAGATGAAGAAGAAGGTTCTCAAACATCATCTTGTGTTGTAACATGTATTTCTATGCAAAATAGCAGTTTGTTAGAAATATCAGAATATGTTGGTTTGAGAACCTACACAGCAAACAGGAAGAAAAATATTGAAGTTGACTTGATTGGGCTTTTCAAAGTATGAAGCAGAAAAAATTTTACTCGTGTCCTGTAATTCAGGTAATGTTCCATAAAACAAGAAAACAATTTCCAAGATTTTCTGACTGGGCTATTGAGCATGCAGGATCTTCAGTCTCAAAATGTTTTCAGAGCACAGGTATTAAAAGCATTTCTAAATATTAGGGTATCTTCCATCTGCTAGTGAGAATCCACTAAGAAGGAAGAAGACTGGATAAAGCTGCATTATGACAAGAAACATTTTCAAAATATTACTTTTTGAATAATGGCCTTGTAAAGAAAATTGTGGCCAGTTTTTAACCTTTGTCAATGTATTATTGCATTTGGATAGATGATAGATAGATAGATTGATAGATAGATAGATAGATAGATAGATAGATAGATAAATAGATAGATAGATAGATATTCCAGGTGACTTTAGTATGTTCTCTCACTTCAGGAGAAAAATATCTGTCTGATTAATCAATATGGATATATGTAGATATATCAGGCAAATATTTTCTCACTCAATTTGTTCAGAACAAAACTTTATGCATGCTCAGAAATCTCTGTTAAGATAAAATAATCTACTGCCTTTATGAATATACTGTTTGCAATTTAATCATCCAAATAAATTTTCATTTTTAAAGTGAAAAATATTGTCAAAGTCAGAAAGATATCTTCTGCTAAATTAAATGGAAAAATCTAGGTAAAATCACTGAAACATTTGACAAAACACCTAAATCTAAATTCATAGATATTAAAGGTGTGATAGAGTAGCCTTTCATATTATGATCATGACTATGGAACAGATGTGTGTTTTTTTTCATCTTTATTGCAGCTTCAAGGTTGCACTTCATTCATAGGAAATGTACAGTGGAAGTTAGATCCAGTCTGTAGATATAGCCATAACATGCAAAGATTAAGTTTTCCTGTAAGGTGATCTAAAAGAAAAATTGCTGTCCCTTCACTCTGTCTTGGTAACTGAAAGATAGGCTTAAAACCATTATGCTGCTTCAGAACAGTGAGTAGATTCTACCTCTGATTAACTTCCTTAGGTATGGGTCCAGATTCATGGAAGTTAATGACACTTTACTCTTTCAACTTTGCTTGAGCTAATTAGAGAGAATTAGAATTGAGAGTCCTGGTTGCCTCTTTTCCTAAATAAGGTATGTGATAGAAAGGTAGGCAGATAATAGGGTGAGGTTGATAGCCAAGTAGTGCTAAAGGTCAGCTGGAGATTAATAAATACCCAGAAACTAAGGAATTGCAGAAAAGAAATAATTTTGAAGAATTATCCCTTCCTTATGTCACTGCAGATGTAGGTGCAGCACTCAAATAGTGCAAGTACAGCATAACCACAATCTCTGCACTACATATTTTTCTCTTAAATTTTGGATCACAAAGTGCAATGGCATCAGTTAAGCATGATTACAAGCAGTTATTTGATGTATTACTGTACCTTGGTTATATTAAACCATTCCTTGTTTCAATCAGAAGCAGAAGAGACCACTTAGTGCTGGATACAAATACAGTAGAGACAAAGAGATGTTAGAAATAGTGTGATCCTTTTAAGTTTTTATTTAATATATTTATGATCTATATTTCTTTGGGTTTCAAAGAGAGTCAAAGGGTAAAAAAGAATTATAATTATACAAAAAATCTGAATTGACAATAATATCAGTATCTGCAAAAAAGAGAACTTATGTAAACTGTGGTTTTTATTTTAGCATTTTTTCTTCCGCTTCCTAAGTTCACAAGATGTAGACGCCTTCTTATATCTATCCTTTAAGGTGATACAGTATATTGATTTGACACATCTTGAGACCTAATAATCAAGTACATGTTTTTATGATTGGCTGATGTTGCCTTGTGTCTGGCTGCCTAAAGAATGTTAAGTTGACTGAGGTCATCTATAGCCTATAGATAATCTACACAACTAATAAAAATGCTAAATAGACTGTCAATCTGTTTTCCAATCATATCAAACTCCCTAATCCAATTTGTAATTTACAAGATGAAACTAATCTAAAAAACAAAAAAAAAAAAAGTGTGCTTACTAGAATGGAGTGATATATTACCCATACTCATCTAGCTGCATTTTAACATTTGAGCTTTCTATTGAAAGGCTATGATAATGAATACCATAGCCTGGTAAATTTTTAACAGATTTTTATGGACAGAACATTGTACTGGTGATCATTATCTGGAAAAAAAAAAAAATATCTGAGCCTCAGATATGTGGAATGCATTACTTTATAACCTTAAAAATTCATTTTGTGCTTTCTCATGAGGTATTTCCAGCTACAGATTCAGATCTGAGGATGGTATCTGGCTGAAAATATAGATTATAAAAATAATAGTAATATTTTGTACTGCATACAGTAAACTTCAATTTTTTTTTTCTTTTGCTGATGTGGTAAAATGTATATTTCAGTTTAGTGGACTTAGAAACGTAAAACATAGGAGCTGTGACTATAGAATACTGTATTCCAGTTCCATGACTGGAAACTAAATTTAGTGGCAAATCCAAGATCACCCTTCTCCAAATCAGTAGGTGTTAGCAAAGAATCTATGGTCTAAAAGTTCACATTATTGAAGAGTATTATATTTCCTTACCAAGATGTGTATGTAAAGAAACCTAAATTTTAACAAAGACTTTGAATTTCATCATTAGTCAGATAATTTTTTAACTTCAGATAAGCTTGGTTTAAAGTCACATATTGCAGTATATTGTAGATCCACTGATAAATTGCCAGTTTTGTGCAGTTATGTGAATACAGATTTTGCAGCATAAGCCATTTGCAAAAAGTTTTCATGACTTTCTGCTGTAAGTCGTTTAAATCAGATAAATTCCCAGGGAGATGTGGCCATTTCCCAATTTACAGTTAATCAATACATGTTACATTTATTTTCACTTTGCTACTTGGAAATTAAATTCCTGAAATAATGTAAGTGTTTTTAGTTTAGAACATGAAATATTGACTCTAACTGTTTTTAATTATATCATTAATATGATGAAACAAACATTTTCACATGTAAGAATCTTATTATTTAGCCTCTGTTTCCAGTTGTAAGGCTGGATATTACAAAACCAGAATAAGTAGTTAAAAATTGTTAGGTGGAAAATTTGCTTTGCCTTCTGGTGACTTGTTGTTCAGACTGGGGAATTCATGATATTTTCCATAGAACCTAATCTCCTGTTTTCTTTTACACAAAAACCAGAGAGAAGGGGAAAGTTTGCAGTATTGGAGGTGCTCCCACACCCCAGCCGTACTCTGCTGTTAAAGTCTAACTAAAAGAAATAAGTAATATTTTGCTTACTAGAAGAATGAAGTTATATGCACTGGTCTAGGAGGGGAATTCGCAATACTGATCATGGTGCTCAACTCCCATATACAGAGAATGCAAAGAGCTTCATACTTCCTGATAAAATGTCAAGCGTGCATGAGGAAGGATTCAAAATGAGGCAGAAGAAAAAAGGAAATTAACAGTAAAAATTTTGACGTTATTTTTATTTGCTGAGTCTTTGTTCAAACAGAAAATTCTAAATATGTGAATTTGTATACTCTTTTAATTTTTAGTCTTTTGGTGAGATAGGCACAATTTATTTCCCTAAATATCTATATGTCATTACCATATAATCCATTAATATATCATGCCTGACTTCTACCATCACTTCAAAATGGAATAGAACTGCAAAATTTTGCTTTATTTTGCAGTCACATATGAGGGTCGCAGCTCATGTTCTACAGCCCAATTTCTTAGTTACTCTTTGGTGGATCTTTTAGAAGTAATGTATAGATTTCCAGGGCCTTTGAGAATGGGAACATTATGCCTTTATGCCTTCAGTAAATTTTGATGTCATTTGCAGATATCTTCACACAGCTATTTCTTCTTTAAAAAAAAAAAAAAAAAAAGGTTTTTTTTTTAAGAATAATGAACTTGGTTACAGTTTTGGTTACTTTCAAGGTAGGGGAGTTTAAAAAGCTCACCAAATATAAAACAAAAGGAATTTTTACTGTGAAGGGACAGAATTAACCTCCATTCTCAGTGACAGATTTTAATGCAAGTAGATTCTGCATTATGCTTCTTCACAAAATAAAGTTACTGAAACCTCCTTATGTAACACATAAATATTCTTTTTCTTAACTTCCTCTAGATACTGTAGAATCCTGGTTTTTTCAGGCCTTTCAACTTTAGGAATTGTCAATGTTATGACCATTTTAGCTTTAGTTGAATCATTGCACACATAATCCCCTGAACTAAGGATCATTTCAAGCTATTATTTTCTAGGTGAGATAGTTTAATTTGCAATAAAAAATTCTAAACTACAACTCAGGAAAAAATAAAAAATGCTATAAAATTTTACTTGGAAATTTCTTAGTTATAGCCACAGTTTGCCTACTCCCTACAGTGCAGGACAAGAAAAAAAAAAAAAGTCACTTTCTTTCTTCCTATTTGGCCAGCCAGAAAAATCTGATTGTGATTTCAGCCGTGCAGAAAGATAAAGGCAGTACCTTTACCCTTTCAGTACCAGAATAATGGCAAAAAAGAACCTGGTAGGTCTTAGGAAAACACATTCTTTCTTGTTTAGGACAACCAATCAGGAATGTTGGAATACTTCCTGAAAAAGAAGGAGTAAACTCAGTTTATCTAAATGCGAAGAATTTCACCTTACACTGGGTGATACTTAATGCTGTGATCAACTCCCAGATGCTGTGTCTGAGGTGATTTTCAGTAATTTCCTTTAATTTTATTTGGTTCTCAGTAGATAAGAATAAAAATATCCTGGCTTTTTTTCTTCCTGTCCCTCTAATTGGCAGAATTTCAACCCAAGGCTTTAGATGTCTGACTTTCATTTTTTCATGTGTATGCCAAGAGTAGTTTTTGGCATCTGGCACTTTAATAATAATATTTCCAGTGACCAGGCATTGGATAGAATCAAAGAATTGGCACTGTATTTTGTAATTTTCGCAGAAGCATTTGATTTGATTGACTCTAGAATGCTGATTAGAGGAGATAATGCTATGATGCTCTTGAGGATAAGTCACTTAGCTCAGATTCATGACTGTTTAACAAGAAGAGCACACAGATTTGTTGTACAGGGCAAGGAATCTGGCTTGGCTGAAATGGACTGTGATGTCCGCCAAGACTCAGTCTTCAGACCATGTTTATTGAATTTATTTGTCAATGATTTATTCTTGATTGCATTAAATCTATTTTACAGCTATATAGATGATGCAATGTTACAATATGGTTCTAATTCATTGGCCATGGTAGAGAAGGATTCACATAATTTATGGAATAAACTTTAAAAGGAAAGCCTTTTCTAATGAACAAGAGAACTGCTAGCTATTAATATTTCCAAACAAACTCCAAACACTTTTCAGTCTTTACTCAAAAAAAAAAAAAAAAAAAAAAAAAAAAAAAAAAAAAAAAAAAAAAAAAGAGAGAAGAAAAGAGAAAGCCCTACACTGAAATACATACTTAAATAATGACTTAAGGATTGGATCAAGACTGTCTAGTTACTCTTGAGCAAATTTGTGTTGAAATGCTGTTAATTGGAAGCAGGTATCACTTTAAAAGGTAAGAAGTCCACAGAATATATTGTACTTAAGCAATAGATGAAGCAAGAAACAAAAATCTGCAATGTGCTGTCAGAATAATGTTGCTTAAGTTTAGAGTAAGACAAACAGACTGTGATATCGATAAAAAGCTATGTAGATTTGTTTTATGTTAATGCTATGGATAGATAAAATCCAGTTTCCCTTTAGGCAAATTTTCAGATTTGTAGCTTGACAGAGTATAAGAACACATCACTGCAGCTTTTATGTGAATAAGTCAACTTACTTCCTCCTCAGTGAGTCTGGAACTATGCAAATTTATTTTATGTTTGGAGAGGCCCCTGGTTATATGAAAACAATGTTGTTGTTTCTTTTAGACTTTAATTTAATATTCTGAGCCTTGGAGGGAGGAATCATCATAGACTCATTTACCCCACAGTCAATGTGACAGTATGGGAGGATACATTTAATGCCTTAGCAGTAAGCATTTTAACCAGGCATCCAAAGGTGATAAGAACTGAAATAATCTTTGGAAAAAATCACCTGCATCTTAATTGAATATTTAAAATCTTTCTTAAGGTATACTGCGAATAAATTATGTAATGATGTGGTAGAAATTATTTGATTTTATACTTACTTCTGTTTAATATTACCACATATTCTTGGATAGGAGTAGGGCAAGTTTCTTGCTGTGAAAGTCATTTGAGATGCAACACAAAGCATTGTACATTAATGAGATTTTATTATCTCCTGTGCTGATATTTTTATGAATGAAGATATAGAGGTATTTATATATTTCTTTAAAGCAGGTACTGATTGAGACCGTTTCATATTGGCATCTTCTGTTGTATATAAAATTTTTAATGCTTTATAATTTCATATGGATATTTTATAAATCAAAGAGTTTTTATATGCAGTGAATAGATTTTATATGAGGGTATGTGCTACAACACATTCCTTCTTCAAGGCAGAAATATTTAGATGTGTCTCCTGTCTCTTAGTTTTATGTTTCAGGTTTTGGTTTGAGGGATTTTTGCAATTTTTGACCTATGGGGAGATCCCACTGGATAAATATCTATGCCATGAAAATCTGGTTATGCTTTGCTTAATATTTTTAAAAGTAAACAGAATTTCCTAAGTCTTGGATGCATGAATTACTGGCATTTAAGCCCTCTGTAAGTACTCCAAATGTTGGAATATGCTATTACTAAAAAGGATGCAATATGCATTTATTTTGAAAAATATTGCTCATTCCATTTATCTGTAGACATGATTATCTCATCAAACTTCAGCCTCAGTAAGAACAAACAAAAGAGGTTTAGCTCCAAATTTCAATGACACTTTGATCCCTGCAATCAAATAATAAAATTATAAATGAAAGTATGTTTCCGTGTACACATAAAGCTGAGAAATGCATAATTTTTTTCATGACTCCAAGTGTCTTAAAGTCAAGGCTTAACTCAGACAGTCTCTCTTATGAATGTTTATCAGGGTTACTGTTTGCTCTCCCTTCCATCCTGTCCTCACCTTACTTTTAACTATATTGTCTTCTTCTCCATAACTGAGCAAAATTGAGAAAATATTAATTCTGCTCATTAGAATACATTATTCAAAACAAGGAGTTCCCATAATAGAAACTTTTTCTGCCACTGTATGCTAAAAAGATATTAATCCTATCTTGGGAGAATATTGCTGGCATTGCTCCTTGTGTGTAACTAGCCTGTAGTCATATGTACATAAAAAGGCACTTTGTCTTAAAAGTGGGGGAAAAAAAAAAAAAAAAAAAAGAGTCTAGTCTGATTTCAAAGTCAGGACTCTGAGAAAGGTGAGTTCTTGCAGCACTGATACTGACCAGTGAAGAAGGAAAAGCCTGGTGGTCAAGAAAGTTCCTAAATTTAAGATTCAGTTCCATGGAGTTGGCCTCAGGGGAAGAGACAGAGGTGTTCTTCATTATCTTTTGTCAGACAGCTTAGTTGCCTTAGTCAAGCTAAGGCTAAGGTTGGCAAAACTTTGCTCTTAAACAATTATATTTTTAGATTTTCAGATTTTTAGGACTTGCTTTTTAAAACTTTCTTTATAGATGATATGGTTTCCTTCAAATTCTTTAAATACTTGTTGACACACTTGTTATCTTTGCCAGTTACTTTGAAGATCTTTTGAAAAGATTGCTCTTTGAGTGATAATGAAGATAAAGGTACAGAGTGTTTAACCATTTGAAACTATCACTACTGAAGGTAAGCAAGAAAAGAAAATCTCCCTCTTAAAAAGATGGTTTTTCTTATGAATTCACCTGTCAAAGACCTCTTGCACATGCTGAATTGCTGTTTACTGTGAGCTAGGTTTTTGCATCTGCAGGAGATCAGGTTATTGAAACTGGGGGTTTGAGAAGTTTTTTACTAAAAGTGAAAATGCTGTGAGCAGGTCAGTTACATATCTATTTCAACACCTCTTAGGCAAACTAATTTTTCTGTTCAGTTTATACCTTAATTTACATTTTGTGCAATGAATCATTGGGATAACCCTAACATTTGCATGCCGTGACTTTTGAATGTTTTAAATAGAAGACTTCATGTTGAATTGACAAATGGTTTGTATTAATATAAAATTAGATTTAGGAAAATCATTTAATCTATAAATGACATCTGGTATTTACAGCTTTAGAGTCTGATGAAGATAGATGCACTAACTTACATGTTTATAATATTTTGTAAATTTGCAAATGCATATTTAAATTGATTGTATCCCTCTCCAATCCTTCAAATGTCACTGGCCCTCTAAGGACCTAGTTCAAATCTCACTTTCATTAATGGAAAGACTTACAATCTAAATATATACCCTAAAATTAAACAGAGACTAGGAACATTCCCTAGCTCTGGAATACTACTCTTTCTACTCTTCAAGTACTAGTATGTTCCTCAGCCTGACTTGGGCCTGTGCCAGCTAGTTTTTAGGTGCCATGTTCATGGTAGATCAGGAATAATCATGAACAGACACTTTGAGCACAGCCACCTTGTTCTGAAGAGTAAAAGAATTAAGTTTTAAAAGTGTGGGACTGTGTAAATTGGCCTGTGTGTCTCTTTCTGGGTACTCACAATGTCTAAACCAGCAAGTTTGGGGTGCTGGGTTTTCCTGTGTTCTCACAGCCTTGCACTGTATTAACTTTCCTGTGTAAGGCTGTGCTTGAATAGAATGGGTCAGAGACTCATTTTGATCAATAAGAAATTCTTCCTCAGAATGTCCCTTCTAGACCAAATTAGAATTCCTAGTTAAGTTCCACTACCTCATCCAAGAACAATAACTGGAGAGGGGAGACTAAAGTCCTGGCTTAAAAGAATCAACAGCTGGGGAATCAGTAGCCTGCAGCCCACTGGAGTCATCTCCCGTGACTTAACATGGTGGTATTTGGGATCTCACTGTGGGGCTGGGGACCGGTGCTAATATGCTGTTGTACTCTGAGATCCAGGGTCAAATGGGAGCAGACCTTTTAAATTTCAAGTGGTACTTTTGAATACCCAAAAGATTGGGGTCCACATCCCTTTAGCTCTGAAAAACAATATATTTGAAGACAAATATTAAAAATCCCTAAAAACTCTGGACTTAACTCCACTTCTCTGTGTTGTATTTCTTTTTCTGATTCAACTAGTGTCTTAAATGTTTTTGATTTTAACTTATTCAGAAACTTGTCTTGAATTTTTAAGAAATTTTTAAGCAGTAGGAAAGGTAAGGGTCACATAGAAGCTCTCTCTATGCATGTGTGTGTAATTGTGTATAAAATCTCCAGTGAATAAAATTATATATTCTGCAACAAAGTTACTTTTATTAATTCTTTCTAGTGTATCAGCATTTGTTTCTTCTCTTGATGTTAAGTATATCTATTTGGAGAAGCGAGGGACTGTTCACGAGGTTCTTTACAATGGGTTCATACAATTTATTTAATGGCAGTATTTAATATCTACAAGTTTAGACAGAATTTGGGCTTTAACATTGTTTTATGTGAATGTAGAATGCAATTATTCATCATCTTTTCCTTCCTATGCATATTTTGCTCAGGAACATACAAAGCCTTTACAGTCTTAAACCTATGTTGGTCTACAACAGGCTGCACTTCTATTATACATATTTTCTAAAAAACCTAGTGACAAATATGCAGGCTGCAAGTTCTGAATAAACTATAGTTATAGTTATGACTGAAAGCAGATACTCCTGAGGCACTTGTTTGTGTGCCTCCTACACAATGTGGAGTCTGACACAGCAATAAGAATTTTGTTTGGCTATATTATGGCAAAAAAGTGTTGCGTGTTTAATGGAACCTTGCCAGAGTGAGAAATAGTCTCAATGCATAGGAGTCAATAGAGTGCCTGAGACATCCTTGCTAGCATGGGAAAGGATGCATTGTTCCTTCAGTTGTGCTCATCATTCCAGTGGCCAGCATGCTTCCACATGCATTCCTCAAGTGCCAAGGATTGTCTTTGATGCTCCAAAATGAGAGCGTCTGGGAGAACGAGTTCCTTGCTAACCTGCAAACCCAGAAAGAGGGTGCATTAAGGAAAGGTAGCGTGTGTTTTATCTTGCCAATAATGTGCAGTTCAATATTGTTGCCAATAATGTGCTATGTGCAGTTCTCCAGTGCTTTTGTAATTTTACGGACGGTTTTGGCCTCTGAAATCATGATGTCTCCAGACACTTCTTCTTCTCAACTCCTTTGCCAAGACAAAATAAATCAAAAAATATTAATGCTAAGAGTGGGAATATTCATGGAACTTCTTCACATTGGTCAATCTATTTTCCCAGTAGTCTAAAGTCTGCCTCTGTTATCCCTATTGAGGAAACCAAGGGAAAATAAGTTTTCTAACTTGCACAAAATCTAGGTTTTAACAACCATAGTAAAAGATGGACAAGTTTTGCCCATGCAAGTGACTAATCTCTGTAAGACATATAGGAGATGCTACAGGCATTACATTTTCTCTTTTCTTCATTTTGGTTCCAGAATTTTTGTCTTTATTCAGTGGTTCTATTTTGTTTCTCATCTCACTTTTCACCATAATTTATTTAATTTTTTTTCTCTTTTTCTTATCTTGTCTCATCCTATTAGGAATCTGCAGCCCATCCTGGTTCTGTTGGACTTTCATTCAAAGATCTTGAAAATGGACTAAAAATATCACCTATTCCTGGCTAAAATGTGACTGTAAATTCCATATGCATTAAATAGATACTGTTTGCCTGGACATTACATGACATAAAACCTTTTGGTTTTGCTTTCCTGCTACCTCTGAACTTGCCTTTACAAAACTTGCTTCACAACATGTGATGTGAGCAAAAATTAAGTTCCTTGTGTAGCAAAATACGCGTTTCATGCAGCATGGATGAGAATGCTGTTGTCTCATTTAAATATCTCTTAATAAGATGTTCTCTGAGGAAGCAAAGGGAAAATAAAGTTTTGTCTGTAAATTATTGGACAAAGACTGTTTTCTGTATTATATATAGAAGCGGTAAGGAAATGCAATCTGTTTGGAGTACTTTTGTCAAGGTAAACTGATCTTATGTTCTCTCTGCAATTTTCAAAAAAATTCTGTAGCAACCTAGAGATACAAAATGTTTTCATAACACTGCTGATGAAGCGAGTCTTAAAAGGAATCTAAAAGAGTTCTCAAGAAACTGAAAAGAGACCTGAAATCATTACTGTAAATATCACTAACAATCAATTAATGATATCTGAAATAAATGTGCATAAAGGAAAGCAATATAGAAATGAAATAAAATACAGCTAATACACCCAAAATTGTAAAATTGTTTTAAGAAGAGCCTTTCTCATTACAGCTGAATGTGATTTTCCAGATAAAGGCATTGTAATATGACCCTGTGTGCTGTTCTGTGTGTACAATAAAGCAAGCAAAATTAATCCCTTCCCCTGATGACCTCTAGAAATGAAAACCCATTATAGTAATAATATTTGTACTTAGGCCTTGATGTTTTTGTGCTGAATCTGAATGCCATGAAATGATTGTATACAGTGGCTGATGAGGACACATGTACAGATAAATACATAAATAATCCTCTTTATATAGGTGCAAGGTGACTTTTTAGATCTGGTATGGAAACTAGTTGAAGCCTAATAAAACTGGTAATCATTTTCTTTACGGCTTAGGCCTGAATCTTATTATGTTGAAAGGTCTATTAGGAATGTTTCCCTTTTTAACATGGAATGTATGTAACTGGATATTGTGCACAATTTTCCTGTTTGTAAAACTTGAATTAAGCATTGAAATTTCTGCCTAAGTTACTGGTTTTGGCATTTGCCAAAGTATATAAGATATCAAATACTACAATACATCTTTGTTACCAGTCTGTGGTTCGGTTAGCAAACCCCACTTAAAGGGTAAAAGATCTTTTAAAAAACAACATTATTTAGCTTGGAACAGGAATCAATACTCCATATGATATGGTAATGAAACACAGACTTTGCAACATATTGACGGACAGTGAGAAAGTGTGTGTGGTGAGGGGAGTGGGTGTATTTGTGTGCATGTTGGAGGAACCACAATAGTATTAATAGCCTGTAAAGGAGATTTCTGACATTTGGTAAACACATGAGCACGACACAGAGCACAATACGAACTACAGTTCAGAAACAATGATACGTACATTACTCTGGAACGCCATTAAGTACGTGTAAGCTTTCTTCTGTCAGCATTTGTATTTTCACAGGATGTAGTAGCAAAGCATTGGCTTTGTGGAAAAGGAGGTCTAAAAAGACATCCACATATTGTTTGACTATTCTGCTTTACTATGAATGTTTATGTATCTTTCTGATGTGGGCTGTACATTCAAGGCAGTTCAGTTTTTGCACAGTCTGGCTTTCTATTTGTCTAAGTGGTAATAAATTCCCATTGATCAGGGCTTAGTGGAAATTAGAACACCCTCCATGTGCCTCAGTCAGGGAGGCTGCTCCCAGCAGACTCTCGCTCACATTAAAAGCCCACTGGAATGTTTCAGAATGGTTGGTGTTGCTGCATATTACTTCACAATGTCAATACCAGAAGGCATATTGATTTGGATAGCTTTCTTTAAATAAAAGAAATTCTTTAGTATTTGAAAATAGTAAAAATGGCCAGCAGAGCAAAAATAACACTACTTTCTTAGGCTGTCCATCAGCTTGGGAAAGCCTTGAATTATTGTACACTTTTTTTTTTTTTCGAAACCATATAGTATATGTTGTGATTTCAGTATATTAATTGTAAAGATTTATATAATTGTAGACTTCATCTGACAAAAAAAAAGCTTGAATTTATTAATTGTGTTTTATTTCAGATTAAGATTGGGATTTCTTTTAAGCAGTGTGTATGCATGTTTACAGAGGGTGACCTGAGAAAGATACAGATAATGCAAGACTTATGAGTGTTTCAGCCCTGTACTACTCAGTGCTGGTCAAGCAGCAGGGGCAGAGAGGATATGGAGAGGTCTCTTTCTAATGCTGACTTCTATATGAGTGTAAGCAGACTGCTAAAAAGTGAGAGAGAGAGAGGAGATATGAAAGCAAAAAAGACAGATATGAATTGGAAGGCCATATTACTATGCTAATATCTGGACACATGAAACTCTTCATAATTATTAAATACCTAAGTCAGTTGCTTAAATCCATATTATAAGGAACTAGAAGTCAAGATTCATCTGTATGACATAAGATTGCCAATAAAGAGTGTGATTTGGCTTCAGAGGTAGTTTCTTTTTTCTAAAGAGGTTAGGAAGGCTGCAACTCAGCTATGTATCTTAGTGTGCCATATGTCAGGATGAATATGTCATCTCTACATCAGTAGTTTATAATCTAATAGTACTTCTAGTATTTTTACTCAGATTGTTTCCCACCCCTTCTTCTGGGTTCCATTTTCCTTTGCCTGATCCTTCAGGATCCTTCCTGGTATTTGCTCATCCCTGCATGTGTGACTTACTGTCAGTAGTTGATGAAGGCTATTGGAGGGATAAAGCTCCTTGGGATGGGTGAGAATATGTGGCTGATTTTGCCTGGGCATTCCTCTTCAGCATCCTTCTGCAGCTCTACTACACTGTTTTCAAATCCTAGTACTACTCTATGAAAATAATGCAACTTTCTTTTCTAGCTCGAAATGTGTTGGTTTTTTTTTTCAAGAACAGCATCAGTCATGCACAGCCAGTTAAATGAACACTTGTATTCAAATAACTTACTGATTATGCAAAACAACTCTGCCTGTTACGATACACATTCAGTGCAGAAAATTGCTGTGTTATTTGGACTGCTTTTCCCGTCACAATGAAACATACATCTGCTTACAGCTAAAAGTCCAAGGGCCTGATTTAGTAAAAATTAGTGATCCATCAGATTGATGGGCAATCTGCAGTCTTGGTGCCTTGAAATTTCTTGCATCAGTCACCAGATCATGATTTACTAATAGGGTTTCAGGGCTTGCAAAATAGCACAACTCTAACCACATATTAATATTTAATCTGGCATTTTAAGTGCACCTAACAAAAGACCCCAGAGCTGCTGACAGGACCCTACATTGTGAATTTCTTTAAAAGGAATTGAGCATTTCCATAGTGGTTTCATGTGGAAATCTGAAACAAGAAGAAATACATTACTTAAGCCCTGCTCATGAACTTACAAGTTTCTGAATATCTTTTCTTGAAAAACTGTTTATATTCTGGGTTTTTGGTTTTGGTTTTGGTTTTGGTTTTGGTTTTGTTTTTGTAATCTAGCTTCATTAACATATGATAGAACTTCCTTTGGCCATTTCACTGTCCATAGCTCACAACTGCAGAGAAATTTCAAAACTCATTTCTATACTGTGTGCAATTAAACAGTCTGTTCTTTTAATGCTTAATCCTCTTGGCAACTCTAGAAAGGTACTAAATGAGGTTAAAAATGTATAAGTCACAAAGACCTCTTTATAGCCATGAAATTTAGTAATTGAATCTGCACAAACTTAGTAAATTGGGCCCTCTGTGTTTTGTATAGCATTCTTAAGTAGCCAAAATATGCAAGAAGCTGAATTACATATTGACAATGTTTCTACCATTTCTACCATTTCATAGTTTAAATAGTGCAATAGAGTGATTTAATAAGCAACTTCTGCTGCTGCTGTCAGATGAATATTCTAATTTTACAAAATGTATATAGTGCATGTCTGGAAAAGCGTTTATTGTTTTCTTCCATTTTCATATGCCATAATTTATGAAAGATGTTCCCTACACCACCTGTAATAACAGAATGTTTATTAGTGTGCAAATGAGGGTTATAAATGATGCTGCTTATCTATGGAACAAAACACAAAAGACAACTTATTAGCAAAAGACAAATTGCTCAGCAAATTTCAATGAGCTGCTATGTTTGTCATGAAAAAAACCTTTTATTTGCACAGATCAATGTTTTTATAATCCATTTAAAATAATATACTTGCCACTAGGTGGCTATTTCTGATCAGACCATTTTACCATTTTAATTACATTTTTAATATCCTGGCTGCATAAACAAAGATAAATTACAAGCCTTGCACAATCTGGCTGCTAGCTCAGGCACAATCTGTAATAATATCAGCTTTTGTTTGTGCCTCCTCTAATTAGATTCTGAAATCTAGGCTTTATCAATCAATAATTTTAATTTCAGAATTGCCTTTTGATCTTACATTTCATGTTTGTTTGCAGAAAATGATCAGTAGGACAAAGCTGATAATTTATGCAGAAACAATCTCTCAGCAGAGTTACAAGCACATTCCTAGCCATCAACACAACCCGGCAGACTAAGCTTGACACAGGTCTAATTAGCATGCAGATATGTGTCGCCTCATTGGCAATTCAAATTGCTTTTTTATAATGTACCTCAAATTGTGCTACTCAAACATTGTATTTGATTTCCAAAGCCCCCTGGGCATCCCATAATGTCTCCCTTCACCCTGGGTACGAAGCATTTATTGAACAATCTGCTTCGACTCTGGCTATCTTTTCGAAAGCACCCAAACATCTTAACCATGGGACCTGGTTTTCCTCCTCATCCGACAGCAACTTGTTCTTCTGTGGAGTGGCGGGTGCCACGTCCGTAGGTTCGGCTATGATATGTTACCTTGCGAGCTCCTGCTCCCACGGTGGCTGCTCTATAGAGGGCTTCATTCCTGTGCCACTCATCTAAAAAGGGGGAGGATGTCTACAGAGCACACATTAATATGCGGCACATAACCACGTCTCTGAATGCCAGCCTTCCATTCTTCATTAAACAAAATGGCTGGATTGCAGTGATTGTTTTCCCCTCCACGCGCGCGCGCGCACAGGCACACACACCACGCACGCAGGCACATACCCACACACCCCCCACACGCACTCTGGCTCGCTCTCCTTTTGTCCCTCATGCACACGCACTCACACACTCAAATACTCACACACTCACACACAGACACACACACACACATAGCGTGTCGCTGTCGGTGCAGCAAGTTACGTGTGAAAAGTTATCTGCGGCATGCGTGACACGCGAGGAGATTCCTGCCAACGTCAGGGCCCTTTTTTGCCATGCAGCAACAAGTGGCAGAATCAATGGTTGTACAGTTATTCAGCAATGTAATTCATTTCACTGGCTTTGGCTCCCAGCCAGATCCGCCATCTGTCTCTTGCTCTCCCTCTCTCTCTCTCGCCTGAATTTGTCCTACATTTCGTAATGTTACGTGCTTGCCATCCTTATTCTATGTCAGAGGTACAGCATGAGCCTCACCCCCGTTCCGACGTGGAGTTCTGTGAGTTCGGTGGCACTTTGGATATTCCACTCCAGTGCCATAGGAAGAAAAGGGTAAGGAAAGAACAGAGGGATAGCTGCAAAGAGAATGGTGCTCTTCTATCTGAAAGCCAGTGCCTCCGCTTTTTATTTAAAGCATTGATATGGATCTGTCTCACATGGGAACTTTTCCTGCTTCGTTAGAGTATCTTCGTTTTCTTTATTGGATGCTGGCACTGTACGCCACTGCACAGCTCCGTGGAATGCCTGCTGTTGGATACTTGCAGATCCCTGCCACCAAGCAACCTCCTGCATTGGAAATCGGGTGACTACTCCAGGATCTTATGCGTGCTTGCTGTTTGAAGCTGCAGAAAAGTGAATAATCAATTAAGTATTGATTTCTTGTAAGATTTGGTAAATTTCAAAGGCAAGACAAAGAGGATGGCTTAAGGAAAGCACTGCAGGGACTTGGCGTAAATTAGACAACTAACAGCAGTGCAGAATAAAATAACACCTCAACTGAATATTTCCTTGGAAGAATTAGCACTAGCTATTGGAAGACGATGGTGGATTTAATCAAGACAGCAGGCACGCTTGAGTTTTAACCGTGAACCTGAAAGAGGAGCTAATTATAACCACCTTTTTATATGGAGCTAATTTGACTGAATGGATGCAAATGTGCTTTATTTATGGATGAAGAAGCAAGCCTTACAGCATTGACTTTGGGATCATCGCATATGCTAAGCTTTACAGCTTCTCTAAAAGTCAAGCCTACAGTACATTTTTATTTACTGAGAAGGTATTTATATGTAAGCATAAGCTAGCCGTACAAAAGATTCATCAGAACAATGTACTGTGTGGCACTGAGGATCTAATTATAATTTTGCAGCATTTCATGTTTTCTCTAATTTGGTACTTTTCAACCCTCGCTTGTGATGGGCTATAAATGGGACAATAAATGTATGATTTAAACTGTTGTGATTTTCATTGTATAGTTTATTAATCGTACTGTAGTTTTCTTAACGTGTTTTTGAATTATTCAGCAGTAATTTATAATGAAAGAAGCAGAAATGGTGGGGTGGTTTTAAATTCATTTATAATCTTCTCACAGATCTAAATGTACAGGTTCTACCAGCCGATGAGCTCTATAATTATGAAAGAATGTTAAAATTTTCAGATAAATGGGGCACTGACTTTACAATGGGCACAATATTGTATAATCAGTAAAAGGAGGATTGTTATGTTTTGACTCTGTGGAGAATGGTCTTGGTTAGTTAACTCCTTCTATGCTGATAATGGTAAGCAAATGTACTTTATGTAAGAAAATAGGGGGAGAATGTAATGCACTGGTTTGATGTTTTGCTAGTCTGAAACCTTAGCATATTTTTTTTCCATTTATTTCCATTTCTGTTACTTTTCTTTTCCCTATTTGCTTCTCTGGGTTTTGTCGAGGCTTTTTTTTCCTCCTGTCTTGCAATCTACATTCCCTGAGCAACCACAGGAACCAAGTTACATTAAGCTTCAACACAAAGACGATGTAAGAATAATGAATCCTCATTTGCATCGACATTTGTATTCAGATTTGCCAGGCTATAAACTTGGCAGATCAAGCGGAATATTAAGTAGAGGCTTCCATGGTAAATTGCGACTCTTGCAATTGCTGAGTCGTTTTTCCTATTTTTTGCATGCGTACGTGTGTGTGTACATGTGTGTTTGTGTGTGTGTGTACATGTGTGTGCATGTGCATATCTGTAGTGCCAGGTGAAGTCTCATGACTACTTGGTTTCTGAGAAGCACATTGGCCCTCTTTCTCTTTCAGTATATGATGTCAGTTTGTGCAAAATGAAGCAGGAATACTCAAGCAGTAAGCATTTTAGCTGAAGATACAGTGTGACATATGAATTAAGTATTCACTTGCTTTTCCAGAGACTGTGTGAAAGAATTCCTTAAACAAATAGATAAACACTATTGCAAAATTGCACAGATCTTTTGCATCAGCTGGAGGTTTAATTTCACTGCACGTAGAGTCCAAAGCAAAAACTCTGAGGTAGCGTTGAACATACCTGCTGCATTATGCTGTTTTATTTGTGCTGCATGTATGCATGCATGTTTCCATGAAAAACCTTGGCCTTGGTGCACCTACCATCAGCTGTTCTTCACTTTGGTTTGGTTGGACTGTCTCCAGCCTTACAGCAGTATGTGCAAGAGCTAAGTCGGCCCTTCTCTTCCAGAGTTGGATATCAAACATTTTCCTTCACTGATATTTGCTGAAGAAAAGGTGGTCATACATAATCCATTTCCTCAAGAAAGAGGAAACCTCTGGATCAACCTCTTTCAGAATTAATAACTGCAAAAATGGGGCATTTACTTTATAATTCTCCTGTTTAACTTTGTGTTACTGAAAGTAATTTATTTCAGAAGCAGTGAAAAAATGCTCAGTCAACAAGTGATAAAAATGCTTCAAGACTCACTTTTGCTATCCATAGATTCTCAAGTATTTCAACAAAGTCCTCTAGAGAGAACTTAGGAGTGTCACTGAAGGACATTAGGAAATGCAGGAAATGATCAGGCATGCAGAAAATACTTCCAGTCTCTTCATATGCATCCCCTTCCTACCCCTTCCATAACCACAGACCTAGCAAGAATGTCACTACAGTCCACAGTGTTTGTCTTCACAATTTATAGTTGGCTTCTATGTTAAAAATGTACTATTACAGAAAAAAATCCTGGAACTTGTTCTAGTCCTTTCTAAACAAGTTAAAGGACTGACTTTAAAAACTTAATCTATTGATGGTCATTTAGCTAATCCATTGAAAAGCAAGTGCAATGCAATGGCTGAACCTGTTGTAAACAATATTATACTGTATAAGTATTGGCTACAATTTCAGCTAAGAAAGCTGTATCAGCTTTGTTTTCTATAAAAATAGACAAAGCCCTAATACTGTTTGGATTTACTTTAATTTTGTTTTTACACTATAATGGGATAATAGATCATGCAGGAAATGGTCTGTTGTAATGCAGTGTTCACTGAAGGAGGAAGATGATGCTCTGTTCACATAGAACAGCAACCTGTGGCAAGCAAAGGCAACCATGCATTACTTGTTTGCTATTTTTGAGAAGCTTCATAACTATATTATATAACTATTTTTTTTAATGGGTGAAAATGGTGTTTCCTTCCTTTGAAAGACTATTCTGAGCTACATTTCCAAAATTATGCTTAAGGTACAAGGGAAAAGTAGAACTTACAAGGTATGTTTCCATACTTTGCTTCCTTATGCATATCATCTTGATGAAATTATATTAAACTTTGTTGTTTTGGTTAATATATATATACCTCCCACTAATTGTTTTGAAAATCTGCTCTAAAACAGCTAAAAAAGTGTCTTTTTCTGGGAAAGGAAAAACAATATCTCAGTAGCTTTCATAAAAAATAAAACAAAATTTTAAAAAATTGAAAATATATTTAAGTTCCAAATTTATATGGAATAACAGATAAATAGACTGCAATGTTTTTGTTAGACAGGCATTTGCAATAGTCATCCACTAAGTGAATCCTTTGAAAAATTAACGCCTTTGGGGGTTTCTTTGTCCCCATAAAAAATTCCCCAATTTCTTACTCCTTGACTATAGAACCCAAAGAAAGGAGAAATGAATGAAAAGTACTTTAGGCTCCAAAAAATTTATCATATTCATTGACAAAGAGATAAAAAACAACTGGAGAAAAAAAGAGGAAGGTATTAAGCTAATATTTCCTGGGAGAAACTCCAATCTGTTGTCTGGCCTTTTAGGTGTACAGTGTTGTTGAGTAAAACACCGCAGTGCTACACATTGAAAAAATGTAGTGTGTGATGTATGTTCATCACCACTGGACAGAGTGATGGCAGGCAGGCATAGGATGTGGATGCTTTAGAAGGAAAGCTCAAGGCCTGTTACAGTATTTCAGTCTAGCTCATTTTGTTGCAAAAGAATTTAGGATTCCAACAATACAGAGCTCACTACATACAGCAAGGGTCAAATCTGCTGGCCCATAACTTTTAAAGGGAAGCTGTAATTTTTTACCATTAGTCCTCTGATCAAAGATCCTTTTGTGTAACCTACTGTTGTGATGAGTATCACTCAAGAGTTGTATTTCTTATTGGCAGCTTGGTTGTCTGTTTCTCTCATTGGTGAGGACTTATCTTGGGACTGAACTGTAAGTTTTCTGCATCTGCAGGAATGTAGTTTCTTAAATAGCATTTTTCAGACTACTTTGTGCATGAAACATCATTTTGAATTTGGACAATTTAACTGTTTCTCTTATATAGCCAGTAAACCATTTCCACTTCAAGTTTCTGGTTTTTGGATAAGACAGAAACGACTTTTAAAATGACCCAATAAGGACATATGCAAACCAGAGAGTAAAAGAGATAACAGATTGAGACTCAGAAGTGGCTTTTGCACTTTCTTTTTGTAAATGATGAGAGTTAAATCTTTCTTTCCTCGGTGAAATATCTGTTCTCCTGCTTTATGATTCCTTCAGTGGTGTGTCTCTTGAGACAGCAAATCTGCAATCTCTATGCACATTTCAGTAATTTACAACTAAAAATTGAATATTTTGTGCAAGATTTTCTAGTTTTGCTAAAGACTTTGGTGCAAAAGTGTAATACACTGAAATGTGCTGAATGCTCTACTTTGGCATCCAATAAAAAGTTCATGCTTTCCTTAATAAAATAATTATGCTTTCAGTGTCAACAGCTTTCACATGGCAAACCTTTTAATTTAATTGCCAGAACTGAGTTATCTATTTTCAATTTCAAGCTGTCCTTCAATTACTAGAGACAAAATTTTAAAGACTATAAATATTGTTAGGTCATGAATAAACTGGACATGCGCAAAATTCCCTCAGACCTGAGACCCTTTTTTGTGGTTTGTTACTTATTGAATCTTATATCAAATTGCACTGCAATCCTGTAATTTGTGTTTATATAGAATCTAGCATAATTAGATTCCAGTTCTGATAAGTATCATAACAAAAATAATCCTAGAAATACATAGTTTTAGACAGTAGACAAGCTTTCCAGGGTGGCTGTTTATTTGCATAATCAACACTGTCTCATTTAGTTTAGTAGTTACTGCTTTTGGCAAAATTCTGTGGTCATTAATTGTGCTTTGAATTTTGTGGGGAATGAGAAGAGATTTTGATGCAAGGTCAGCTCTCTGAAAACCATACCAACCCACGCTTCATTATTGTCACAGTGAGTCATAGAACAAGCAACATAGAAATCACTTCACTCTGCACTGAATTTGGCCACCTCTAGGGTTGAATTTAACATTTTGGTATCAAAACTCACCAACTGAGCACAGGGGAAGGCTGAGGAAAGGAGAGTTTAATTTTTGAATTTTAGGTTATTACAGTGCATAGGTTAGAGACAGGAGAAAGTCTCTGTGCAATGGAGGAACAACAGTGGATGTTGATAAAACAAGTGCAAGGAGATGGGAATAGAAACAGTATTTTTACTGTTAACCTAATGTCCATCATTAAAAGAAAGAATAGATGCAGAACACAAATTCCAATCATTGCAACTTGCAATGTATAAGTACCAGTTTCTCCTGGATTCATAATTTACATTGGAATCTGCAATGAATCATGGCACATAGAAGTGGTCCTAGGCTGCAGAAGATAAATCTAATGACACATCAGCTATTACTAATTTAGGGCTGTCTGCTTCTGCTCTCAGTAATGTAAGTGGAAGGTTTTCTGTGAACTGCACTAGGAGCTGTATTTGGGCTTGTTCACAATACATTGAAGTTACTTTTGCTGTACTATGCCACAGTCATAAACACTAATAGGGCATTTTAAATATCTGAAGTATTCTGAAGCCATATTCAATTTAAAGTTTTTCCATCCTGACCTAAGTGTTTCCTTAATAATAGTTAGCATAGAAGTCAATCCCTGCAGTTTTTAGAAAACTATTTTTTTCTTTTTAAAAAAATGAAGTTTTTGCATATGAATTGTCTAGATAACAAATATCATTTCCTCTGAAGCACTTACAAAATATAAATAAAATGCTGCAAAATAAAGGTTAAAAAGGATCCAGCTATAAAATGTGTCTTTTTCCTCTTACATTTTTCAAATTCAAATTAGATTTTCCTTGCGTTTGTGTCTCAGCAAACCAGTAAATTCCCCTCTGAAAATCCTGGCAGCCAGAATGATCCTAGTGAATGTTCAAGCCACAGTAAAAACATGGGGATGAGCTGATATCCCACTGATGCCTTTCAGACTCTTCTTGACAATTAACATGTCCAGTACACCAAAAGATAGAAGGGCAGGATATGTTGAAGTTGTTGGTCAGAAATCTGAGTTTGGGGGGAGAAGGAGAAAAGTGAAGCAGAGCAGACCCATATGCATTGTTGCATCACAGAAAATGAGTGAGGAGTCCCAGCAAAAGAAAATTTCCCCATAGGTCCACTTAGACACCACAGGCAGAAAGAGACAGCAGTTTTTTAGGAAAGTATTAAAAAATGCAAGACAATACAGAGCTTTACAGTACAGGAAAACATTATTTACATTATTAAGCAGTGCAACTATTTTGAAAGAAAAAACACAAAGTACTTCCTGGAATGAACAACTTTTTAATTATGTTTCCACAGCTTCACAAATTTTCTCAGTACTACTTTGTATTGCACTTTCAGCAATGTTCTGTATGATTTTTAAGTTCCTACCATCAAAATTGTTTTCCATTTCTCATACATACTACTTTGACAGCACTTCTTATACATAATGACTAGTACTGTCTGGATGACCTGCTGAAAGTGTTTCAGAGTTTCTCAGCAGGATGAAAGTTAAAAACAGAAAGAAGTTGTAATCTTCTTGATTATTTGCAGGGAGATCACAAATTGAGGGAGAAGGTTATCTTGTTCTCAATAAAAATGAAGGATTGTGGAAAAAAAATGGCTTAGCATGCTGTGGGGGGTTTTAACAAGTCACCTGCTAGTTTTATCTCACTTATGGATTCCAATCTTTTGTTCAGTCATTTTGTTCCAAATGAGTCTAAGTTCTGGTCTTTCTTATTACTTGCATTTTCTTTCCAATTTATGTTTTAATCTATTTCTACAGCAGGACACTTCCAGATGTTTAGTTTTGTGAAGTGTTAAGCATTTTAAGCATATGCAGATCCTCTGACCTGAGCACCACAGGCTTTGCTTAGAATACCTTAGTACTTTTTGAAGACTCAGTTAGCATGTTCCATACAATTAAAAACAGAGTAAAATGATGGTTATTCCTGAATTTTGCTTTTATTGGCATTTTGCATTAAAGAAAAAATAAACCCTAAATGAGCTAAATCCAAAATTTTGAGTGGCTAGATATTTGTGATTTTTTTAAATTCAGATTGCTGTTGCCCATTTAAAAAGAGTCATGACTGACAGCACTTTCAAAAATCAGGCCTCTGTCCCAGCTGTTGAAAATGGCAGTCTCCAAACTTTAAGGTGCTTATTGCAAATATAAACTTCAGTCAATGCATTTTAAACTTCATGTCTTATTTCTTTAAAAAAAACAAGTCATCACTCTTGCTGAATTTATCTAATCCCCCAAAAAAATACCCCAAACCTTAAACTGGTTATAGTGTTCATTTTGAAGGAACTATATATTGATGTGCAATTACAATGAAGATTTATACTACTCAGGCTATTAATATTGTAGGAAATCCAATGCAGAGAAATGGAGCAGACACAGTTCTTATTTCTTCCCCTGAAAGGGCAGCACTAGAGAGGGCTGGCTTCAGCAGTATTATAGCCAATACAAAAAGGGAGGAGTTTCTTCAATTCAAAAGAAGAAAAAATATTATCTTTTTATCATCAAGTCATTTAGAAAAGAAACCACAGGTGGGAATCCTGAAAGCTTACATGAGTCAGAAAGGTCAAAAACCAATTTCTGACTTGTTGAAGACACCCTCCTGGTTCTTTGAAGTGTATTTTTTTTTCTAGTGGTATTCTTGGCCAGCCAGGCAGCTTATTAGACAGTCAGACTGCTTCATGTGACTATTCTAAAGACTGTGTTGACTTCTTATTTGCACCACTATTTAGTTTAAGGCTTTATCTGTGAGGGTTGTTTAGTTTGTGTTTGGTGGTATCTCTCAGCCCTAAGATTTGCAACTTACAAGCACGCCAACCTCTGTAGTTCTTCAAAACATGGTGGGAAACCTGATAATTTTTTTAATGAAGGTGCTCACTTACAGAAGAAAAAAATACCACATAACATTTTAGAGTGGGGATATGCTTTTGAATGTCTAACTGCATAATACGACAATGCCGCAATAGTATACTTGGTAAAACTATTAATATTGCTAAGTCAAAAACTGTTAATAACTGCTAAGTCAAATGAATATTTCTAAATAATGCATCTAGTCTAAGCATTAATTTTGTATTGCATCTCAAAGAATTTGTCTCCCAAAACACGTAGCATGTCTTTCATTTTAAGTAAAGCAAATGGCAAGAAAAGATCCAGAATAGATAAAGGGGGAAATCATTTGATACCCTGCTGTTTGATAGCAGTCACACTTTCCATGTCAAATGGCAAAAATTTTTATTCAGAAAAAACTACTTTTTGGAAGGAACTGGGGGGATGTGCAGAAAACAAAAGTGTTTATTAACAGTTACAGTCCTGATATTTTACCTAAATGCCTTACCAAAAGAGGAGAAAATAATAAAAAAAAATTAAAAATAGTAAAAATACCACACAGGTAAAATCTCCTGATTTTTTTTTAATATACATTAATGATTTTAGCAACATATCACTGTAACTTCTGTAGGAGTCTGTAGCATCTGACAGCAAACAGGATTAGGGGAACATTCAGCGCTAGACAAGAGTGAATCCCAAAAGACAGCTTGCATATTTGATTTAGAAACAACCTTCCTTTTATCTGGACCTGACCAAATCAAGCTATTTTTCTTACATGAATAACCTTTTCTGAGATCCACCTTTATCTTTCACCCCTGTGTGAAGGGGTGAAATACCTGAATACAGATTCTAGTTTCAATTTTCTTTTTATGAATCATTCAGAGATCTGTCCTTATTTATAATTCTTATTTCACTAAAATTTTACCTTGAACATAAAGATTTAGTACTCTTACTCTAGACATAGCAGGAACAGGTTTAGTATGAGCTAATATATTGTTTTTTCTTAGAAAAGGATGTATGACATGTTGACCAGAAGCTGCTGTAGTATCAATTGCAAATGACCTAGTGAAACTTGGAGGAAAAATACACGCACACCACTTCCCCCAAGGAAAAAAAAAAAAAAAAAGAAAAAAAACCACCACCAAAACCTACTGGATTTCAGCTGAAGGTTTGCAAATCATTGTGTGAAATACTAACCTTTCATCGCACTCAACAGATCCTAGTATGTGACAGTATGAATCTTTTAATCAAGCTGCCTAAAACCCTCAGGCCATGGCTTGACAATACAGTAAATCTTACTTCAGAGCTCTTGATCTAAGAAATGTGGAAATGCCACAGCCACGTGATGCAAAGCACTCATTTGGTACATGATCATTTCTATGTCATTACTATGTTTGTTCCAGCAACCTTTTGTTGGATCAGGTGTCATTTTTCCTCCTACAGGTGACTTGAAACCCCTATAAGAGAAGAACGATTATATAAATGCTATACTGTATCCATTGAACAGTTCAGCAGTAATGCAATGGCATACTGATATTGAACAAAATCAAGTTAGTATCTGATAGTGCAAAAATCTAGTATAAGTGGAGATAGAAATTGCAGCCAGAAAAAAAAATTTCTTCTGCAAGGGTATTCCTAAATATCTGAAATTGCTAGAGACATTGAAAAGCCATATATTGAAGACTCATCCTAAAATTTGTTCGTTGTTCTACCTAATGGAGCTTCCTAAAATTTTGAGTCTACAAGTTCTACCATGTAGGGCTCAGTACTAGTAATACAAGTAAGACTACATTGTGTGAGATCAAAAAATCCTGTCTTTTGCCATATGTAGGGTAAAAGTCTGAGAGGTAAGTTTTTAGAGTTACTTTTTTCAGTTGCTACCGGATGTTGACCAGAAAGTTGGAAGGGCTGGCATCCTCCCACAGTAAGTTCTCACAGGTTTTCACTGCCAAAGTTTTCATGATAATCATCAAAATTTATACCAACAATTGTTCCTGACTGTGCTTAATAGTAAAACAAGATGGAAAGAACATTTTCAAGAACAAATTGTTCATTTGTATGCAAACTACTTGTCCTGAATTTGTCAAAAAACTCTTGCTTTCGCCTTACGCCCACACCAGAGCAGTTCCAAACTATTAAGTTTCAGCACACTTAATTCTTATTGTTCCTGGCATCACTTGTAGAAGAAAGGGATTCTGAGGATATTTCAAATCTTCTTGTGTGCAGCGTAACAGTTGTTTACAACCTTACTGAACTGTATCAGTTAGCATCCTGCCTCATAAGAACCTGCTTGGTACTGCTATATTTTAAATACAATATTACTCATTTTTTTAAAACAAGAAAGGATTAACAGAGGACCTAACAGCTATTAGTAGTCCAAATAATAAGGCTGCTTCTTATTTCATTGAAATTCTTAAGTTCTAATACATTATGATGCCAAATAAGTTCACACTTGAAATTGAGAAGTTCAAAGCAACTTTTGGCCTAAATAACTGTTCAAAGACTTTTGAATGTGAAGGTATTAATTAAATTAACCAAAACAAAGGCAAATTAAATGCACAAATTTACAATTTTGAAAACAAGTTAGGTAAAAGATGTTAAAAGGAGAAGCTGAAGAAACAATAAAATATGATTGGAATATATAGATTAAATTAGAATGTTGAAACAGTTTTGTGAGATTCTCAGGAGAAAATTGAGTTATGCCTGCTTTTGGTTTTGCTGATGATAATGGTAGGAAGGAAAGGAATGCAAGTGATTAAGACATTATTGTAATACTTTAAGTAACTTGGATAATTTCCTGACAACTTTAAGACTTAGGAAAAAAAAAGTAACTGTAAACACCTTTTTTCCAGCCACCATCTGTGACATCATACTTCTTAATAAAAGAGTCTTGAAAGAGCCATAATTTTTCAAAACCTCCTCTCTAAGCAAAGCTTAGAAAAGAGAACTAAAAAAGGTTGGGGTATTTTTGGCATTAGTTTTATGTTTGGAATTTCAGTACATCTGGGTGTCACCCAACATGGCACTCAATCAAACCAAATGTGGCACTTATCTTACTGGTGTTTGAATGTCCTTGACTTTATGGAAGTGAGCTGGAAATCCATCTCTCTGACTGTTGTGGAAAATCCCAACCAGTGGCTATGGTTGTATTTTCCTGGTTATTAGGAATGTGCATTGAATAGACGCTTTTCTTCCATCTGATACATGTAAGGTGATGAGGAATCCCAGCCTCTCCATTCCGAAGAGTGCAAGATGCCTATGAGGTTGACTCTTCTCTCCAACATCCACACAAAAGCTGGAAATAAAGTGGTTGAAGTCACCCTGTAGCTGGAGTTGCCAAGGCTTTGTCTACCCTGTTTCTGAACAAAAGCCAAAACAGAGGCTGGTATTTTTCAACTTTTTCATGACCACTTGATGTGCAGTTCCTGACTTCAGAGGTAAGTGTTTTGTATTGTGCTTCCGGTAATGGCAGCCAGATAATTCTGTATGAGTACAGTTTTAACTATCAACTGGGCGTAGTTTAATAGATCTAATAAATAGATATGACAATTGTCCTTATTCTGGCTTTCTTTAATGATGCTAACTGTAATGGTGCATTTTTATGCACCAGCATAATAAAATTTTAATTATATTTTTCTCAGTTTGACTGCTTAAAGAAAAAGGGTGTGCATATCTGCCTGTCTGTCTCCGTGTATACATATCAAAATAGATTTTTGGAGTGGTAATGTGAAAGATAGAAGTAAAAAGTTCAGAGATTGGCTGTAGACCTAATCATATGTCTCATATTGAAAGAGAATTACTTGGCTGAATTTGTCTCAAAGACATTTTGGCAGCTTTTCATTTGTGTTTTTTGCCAGTAACAGACATCAAAATAAGTGCAAAGATCTTTTTTCCCCTAAACTGCCAAATTAAAACATTTCCTGTCAGTTCCTTCCAGTTCATTGCTCTTTCACAGAATCATAAACTAACCAACTATGTGAACAAAAAAAAGTCTGATAAATGTTTGTGCTGGGCTTTTATTAATTAGAATTTCATGGAGATGTGTTGGAAAGGACCTTAAGAGGTCATCTAACCTACACCCCTGCTGTCTATGGGATCAGTTACACAATGTTACTGGCAGACATTTGTCTAATGTTCTTTAAAAACAACGAGTTCAGGGGCTTCCTCGACCTCATTGACTAACCTGTTCAAATACTATTCTTGTAATATGAATGTTTTTCCCATTATTTAAATTAAACATTTTTGCACAAAATACACTGCTTACTTCTTTCCTTACCACCATGAAATATCAAGAATTTTTTGTTACTCTTTTAACAACAAATTGATTTATTTGACTTTTTTTGACATTACTGTTCTATCTCAGTTGTTTAATTCTGTTGGTTGCTTCAGTTGCTATATATATAACAATGGTCTCATTCGTATAGAGTTTGCCTCTGGCACCTTCAGTGAATACAGATCTTTGCCAGTGAATCTGATACCACATTACATGATACCACATTATATGCATACATATAGATATATAAATATATATATAAATACAAACATAGAGGCACTAAAGTTCTAAGGGAGCAGTCTGTAATAAGAGCAACTATTTGGAAAATATATTTCAAAATTTCAGAAAACATGAAGTACCTACAATATGTATTTACACAGATGATATTTTTTACTTTGCACTTGCTATGTATATAAATATACATGCATGTATATATAAAATACTGCAGTGTGGGCAAGAACAGTACAAAATTATTAATAAACTAAGAATACAAAAATTAGTTTCATCTCCAGAAAGAGCTTCTGTGTCTTTGGGATAGTCACATTCTGCTTAGTGACCATGGCAGAGAAGTGTCAATCAGCTTCAGGCTAATTGTATCATAGTCAAACATCGTCTTCATGTGTAAGACACAAAAGCATACAAAGACACACGTACACACACAAAAAATCACACACCACTTGTGCCTCTGAGCTTCTAAAACAGAAACAGAGAAATACTATGAAAAATATGTGCTTCAGTTTGGTTCAGATTTTTTAACCAATGATTTTTGAGCAGGTTCACATTTTTTCCCATACAGTTCAACCAACCATCATCAAAATCAGTAGTAATGAAAAGAACTGCAATATCAAAAAAAAAAAAAAAAAAAGGCTTTGAAAGACCTTAAAGTTCTGAAACATTTGATCCAACACATGTTGTCCACAGGCCTTCTTAAAGAGATTTCCAAAAGGGGAAATATATCCTTCTAGTTCCAAATACAAATCTGGAAAAAAGGTCAGAAGGGGAGCAAGCACCCTCATAAAAACTAGAACATTTGGGTCATTTTCCCACAATATGATATATTTTCAAAGTCTACCCCTCATTTTCTGCCTTCTAGTTTTTATATTTTTGGTATTTTATAGCATTTTTTCTTTCATGTAACATGTGAAAAATAGTGTTCCATGTCTTAACAAATGAAAGAGTTGTAAGATTTTATCACTGGTACTGCTCCATACTCATCATTTGTATAGGATTAACACGCTCAGAAGCACAGAGACACTGAGTTACAGCTTCATCCTCCATAAAAGAGACCACATTTTTATTCGGGAAAAAGTAGTATCAAAGTACTTTCTAGTTCTTTGCATGCACTTGTTTAAAGAAACTTTTTCTCTCTTTCCTTTTCCCTATATGCCTCCTCTGCTCACCAACCTAAGAGAAAGTGTTGCTTTGATTAACTTGTGTCTGTAATGTTGTAAGTCTGTTCTCTAAAAGATCTGTTTGGACTCAAACTTGTAAAATTTTTTTAGAACATTGTCCAATGATCCAATCAGTCCAAAATAATAATGGCACAAGCAATTCTTTTTTTTTTTTTTTTTTTTTTTTGTGTGTGTTAAATGCCATGGCCTGAATTTACAAATCCAGTCTTGCTCGATATGTATCTGTAGAGAATGAAAAGAACTTTGATAGTTAAAAATGACTGCCTTGTTAAAAACCTTACTGTCTCCTCGTTTGATCGTCACCTTTGAAAGCATTTTAAAATGTGACAAAGGTGAAAAAGGATCTCAGAGAGGGGTAAGCTGTAGGCAGCATTTGAATACCTAGGGATCTGCCATATTTCTCTACCAACACATTGGCTTAATGAAAAAATGAATTAATTCCTATTTATTGATTTTTTTCACTATTTATAAATTGAAGGGAGATTCTGAGATCATGTCATTACAACAGGATCATAAATGAAACCTGTCCACAAGTTCTTATTAATGATGCATCCACATTATCATTTTAGTTCACATTTTTTCTGGACTGTTGTTACTAAACACTCTTTATTTTGAAAATGCCTGAACTATAGTTTTTAGCCATTCCAGTAGGTACATCCATGTTTCCTAATGCTTGTACTTTTCCTAACAGAAGGTGGTTAACAAAGGAATAAGATGAAAGTATAAAATATCAGTTCTCTAGAAAGCACATTGCAGAGGACATAGCTGAGGTGTGCCTCTTGGTATAGTGTGTCAGTTGATGATGACAAAGGTCCATTGTTTCAGAACAAAGTCTTTCACCTTGGAGGGAGCTCTGTTGGGTACACTATGGTCTGGATGAGTGAATGGAAGTTGACAACTGAGCAATGCTGCTGCCCCTTCAAAACATGGCCACAGGGTAGAGAAACACCTGAGTCTATATCTCCTTCTCCTGCGTGTGGAGTGCTTAGAAGTGAGGGCAGTGGGGAAGGTCTCAGGGCTGAGATGGCACTGAAACCTGGGCACTTTGCATCACATCCTCAAAGCCATACAAACTAATGGGCAAAAATAAACTTACCTGGAAGCAGCCAGTTACAACTTGCTGGAAGAAAAGGAAAACAGGTTGATTGAATATGCTTCCTAAAGAAAAGAACAATAAAGCTCGTGGCACATTTTAGAGGTTCTTCCACTGGCATGACTGAAATAAGAAAAGTTACTTTGGAAGCTGTACTTGTAAACTAGAAGGGAGTATATCCATGTAAATGTACTGGCTGATAGAATTTATAAAGGATCTGAAGCAGGTACGTGCAAACACTTATAATGTCAGATTCTGTGTACTAGAGAGCTTCCATGTTAATTTTATTAAGCTTTATTCCTAGTTACACTCATGTTTTGACACTGGCCAAATGCCAGGCACCCACAAAAGCCACTCACTCACCCTCCCCTGCTACAGCTAGGCAGAAGAGAGAAAAATTTAAACATAGGGTTCATGAGTTAAGGACCAGGAGAAAACTCCTGGGTACTCCAAGGGTAAAACAGACTCAACTTAGAGGTACAAACTAAGCTTATTACTAACAATATTAGAGGAGGACAATGAGAAGTAAAACAAGCCCTTAAACAACACCTTCCCCCAAGCCCTCCCTCCTTCCCACCAACAGCACAGGGATACAGAGGATGGGAGTTCTGGTCAGGTTGTCACCCGAGGTTTTCTTCTGCTGCTGAAGGAACGGAGTCCTTCCCCTGTGAGACCGTGGGGTCTCTCCCACAGGAAACAGTTCTCCGTGAACTTCTCCAGCATGGCTCCAAACCTCATGAGCAGCAGTTCTCCCAAAACTGCTGCAGTGTGAGTCCCTCCCATGGGCACACAGTCTTCCCCAAACTGCTGTGGCTTGGGTCACTCTTCCATGGGGTGCAGTTTTCCAAGGACAGGCTCCTCCAGCCTGGAAGCAAGGGCCTCCCTCTCTCCACTGGGTCTCCCAGGGGGCCTTCTCCAGGCACCCACCCACTCCAGTGTGGGCACCTCCCCCATGGGCTGTGGGTGGATCTCTGCAACCCTCATGGATCGCCATGGGTGTCAAAGGCACAGCTGCTTCACCACAGTTTCACCACAGCCTGCAGAGGAATCTTGGCTCCGGTGCCTGGAGCACCTCCTGCCCCTCCTTCTCCATCGGCCTTGGTGTCTCCACATTGTTTCCCTCACATATTCTCACTGCCATTTCTTCTCTGGCTGGAATTTCAACTGCCCAGCTACCTTTGTTTTGACTTCTTCTTATATGTTATCACAGAGGCATTACCATCATGTCTAATTAGCCCAGCTTTGGCCAGCAGCATGTTCACCTTCAGAGCCATCACAGACTGGCTGTGCCAGACATGGTGGAAGCTTCTAGCAGCTTCTCACACTAGGCCGTGGAAAACCAACACAATTACTAAGATTGAACAAATCCTAGTGTATAACCTTAAATGCAACTAGGAAAAATGTGGCTATAACTTGCGAGGCTTTACTCATAGCCTAAAACAGCAAGAGTTTAAATGAACTAAAAATAAAATCAATGGGGGAGAAAGGATACCACCAAAACTAATCTATCTCATATTGTAAAATTAAAATCCAGAATTTCAGGGACATAAACTGCTTTGATTTGCTGCTATCTATTGTATTCTAAAGTATTTATAGTACCTATGGACAAAAAAGGGTGCATTTAGAACTGCTCATCAGTCTTCACTTAGAAGTGCTTTATTTTGTCTAAGTCACACCCTCACATAATTGTAACATAGCATTTGAAGTTAATTATACTGTATCTAGGAAACACCCTGGATTTTATTGCAAGGCTGAATATGCCAAAGGTTTGGGTGCTTCCACTGCCAGCAGCTAGTAACACAGTTAGAAAGTCCAGCTTCCTGTAAAACAGGATAAAACAAGAATTTTTATAGGCATAGTGAAAATATACATATATTCATGAGTCAATGGAATGAGTCACAATAACTGTGTTTTCACTTGAGAGGAAGCAACTTTATCCCATCTTACTGAATTTTAGATGGGTCAGTCATTTTTTTTTTGTTGTAACTAGTTTTATGGTACTCTCTTCCTGCTTCTCTTTTGCATGCCTTGTGAATAAAGATTGCATGTTCTCAGAGTTTGTTTAGATCTGGAAAATTCAAGTCTGAGACAGGAAAGTGATTAGACCTCTTTCAGCTCAAATAAAACCTATTTTTTTAGGAGAAGAAACAAAATAGTATAAAATAGAAAAATTGTTGTTATAGGAAAAATATAAAACTAGAAGTTATAGGTTTGTTAGTTAGAAAAGATCTGATGCCTACCTTCTCTAACTGCTTCTTAAGATACTCACCAGTGTGACACTTTTCAATGAATAGGGAATGAGGTGGCTTAAATTGTAATATACTCTGAAAATTTAGGACTGGTATTTCTGGTTCCCAAAAAATTCTGGTGCATTTGAGAGCTTTGGTGTTATCCTCTAAAGAAAGCTCTGTAAGGATCTGATTCTTGTTTACTCTCTGCCTTTGGCAGTGTACTAGACTAAAAGACATGAATATAACCAGCAATTATAAGAATCACAAGAGCAGAAATATATTCCTTAGGAAAATTTTCACCTTACATGAAATAACCCAACTTGATTAAAAGAAAAACAAAACCAAAAGGAAATGCAAACACTACAATTAAATTCTTTACACTTAGTAGTCTTGCACTGATTTCCCTCACCTTTTTGCATGTACATACAAACTATATACAATAATCCTTGCTGGAATATGCTTAGCATAGATTTGGTGACTATCAACTACTGGAATTTTATTACTTTGGTGCATAAGTAATTGTTGCAGTGAAAATTCCTGATTTTTCAAAAATAAATGGTGCATAAAAACACATAAAAGCTCAGTTAATATGTCTGAACTTGCTCAAGAGCATGGCCCAGCTCAACCAATGGAACTAGTTTTTTATTCAGCAGAGACCTCTTAAATTCACTGCCTCACTACACAGTAAATCTGCTCTTTTAGCAGGTTTTTCTTTTAGCAGGTAGTCAATTAAGGGGGGGACAGGTGTCCTCATGATAGATATCTTTGCAGTGAAGTGTATGTTCTCACAACATTTCAGTTATCTTTAAATTTCATCACATATTATTTAAAGAGTGGTATCCTAATTAAGTTTATGATTTCCTAGGGTAACATGATTATATTTTTAATATTATAGATGGCAAGGGAAGAATACTTTTATTAGCAACTCTCTTTCTTTTCATGCTCTCAATACCATATATTTTAAGCAGGGAAGAAATATAACATCTCATTGTAATTCTCACCCTTTACTCTTCCATTAACTTGTATACACACTTCAATGTGGATAAATAAAGGAACACCATAAAGTTATCATTTAGAAATTTAGGGTAAGTGGCAAACAGAATACTTAAAATGTACAAGCATTACATTGCTGATTTTCAATGTTAGGGGAATTCCATTGCCAAAATAGCAAAAGGGACATAGGTGCATTTTGGATGACAGAACACAAACAGACCTGTAACATTTAGCAGATTAATTTTTAACTTCTGAGCCTTAGAGTGATGACAGTCATTGCTGTAAAGAAATAGAAAAAGGACACCACATTTTTTTTCATCAAGTGTATGCCATAGAAACCTAATTTTGAATTAAATTCCCGACAATTTAGGGTTCATAGTAACCAAATAATTGAAATATTAGATGATTCTGAAATATAAACCTTATTTCTAATGTAGGCATTAAAATGTTCTTATAAACAACCATTCTATTCTTAATCAAATTTATAAAAATCTCCATTATTTAAAAAATAATACGTGTACTAATGGGATTTGATAAGATTACTGTAACTCAACACTGCTATAAGCTCCAAATCTTAGGAACACTGTATATGTTGCAGATGAATTAGCTGTTCTTAAATTAAGGAATATTACAGTCAGTAATGGTATGACATTCTTTTTTATGGCTGTGGCTTGGGTTATAATGTGACAGAAAAAAAATGTAATGTTTCCAAAATGACAGTTTTTAGATTTGTGTTGCCTGAGGTAGTTCAGCTGAACAATAAACTATAATTTGATTGATGGAAAATTGAAGTGGTTCATCTAACTTGCCAGTCTGTCTTACCCAAGGCTTTGGTTTTGCATGTATGATGATGTATCACAGTTTTAGAGATAATATTGTTTGTATTATACATGAGATTTTTTTACACATAAAAATGAAGACTTCATTACCCAGTAAAGATCAAAATATTCTATGGATTAGCAAGGAATCAGATTTGTTTGAGAATGGATTTGTACATCAAAATGTGCTCTCTTTGTGAATCCAAATGATAAATAACATATAGGATCAGAGTGCCTTTATTTTCATGAGCAAATCAGCCATATCACCAGTTATGAAATTATTAACTTAAAGGAAAGGTGACATATGCACCCAAGAGAAACAATCAGAGGGTGGTAGCTTTCCCTTCATCCAGAATTAATCCTGTGAAATAACAGACCAGTCAGCAGAAATCTTTTCTAAAGAGCAATAACAATTTTATAGATAAATTAATATATCCTTTTTGAAGAAAAAAACAGATTAATAAGAAAATAATAGAGATACTATTAAATACATATTGGTAACCTTTATGTAGGGTCTGGCTTTTTTTTTTAATTACTGATGCAGTGTGTGCCCAGCAGCAGTTTCAGAAAAATTACTCAATAATTTTTTTTAACATCTGTGAGGACAATTTTAAATTGCTTAAACCAGTCAGTCACCAGCCATTTTTTTTCCTCAACTATTTTGCCTCAAGAAGGATGTTTGTCCTCTGCTCTTCTGTCATCCAACTAGTAACACCAGACATCTCTAAAAAGCTAAAAATAAGGTTTGGCATCTAGTTTCAGCTGCTAAAGGAAGCAAGGTTTGAGGAAAGGATCATATACCGGAGGGTATGATCATAAAGTCTAGGTTTGATTCCTTTTTCCCCCTTCATTTTCATTCAAAAGGAAAGGCCAGCTGTTGAGCCATTTTGAACAAGGGTCTGCCTTATTCTTTTTCTTCCTCCCTAAGAACATGAAAGAGCTAATATTGGCTTTCCAAGTGAAACTGTAACACTCCAACTTGAAGACAAAGGCGTATAACATCTCTCTGCTATTTATTACCCTGCAAAACACTAAACAAGGCTATGATCAAACAAAACTGTGGTAATCCAGTCTTCTGGGAGATTTAATTGGCATACTACACTCTTTATTTTTCTTACACAATGTCCTGAATTACAGATGTTCAAGAGTTGGGCCTTAAGCAGCAGATAGAGCTTCTTATCATTACATAGAAATGCAGGGAAATTGTATTTGAAACTATCCTTGAAGTAACAGAAGATCTGTCTGTAATGAGATTTCCAAAATTACTGTAGGGAATTCTCTATAGTGGAAGAGCTTTCTTCTTGGGTCATTACATTGCCATAAGTCTTAATTTTCCAGGCATTTTATTCCTTCTCCCTCTGTGTCATGCTTTTTATCAGGGTTCAAACCTGGAAATGCCATTGTCTTTTCAAAACTGCTGCTTAAAACTGAACCATAAATTCAAGGAGATGAGCATCAACAGTAAGACTGGCCTTTCTCTGTTAGAAAAACAAAACAAACCAACCAAAACAAACAAAAACATGAAGAAAAGTTGACAGACAGTTTTTCTATATTTTTCAAAGTAAATCAAAGACTAAAGGGGAAATAAAACTTCTTTATTTAAGGAATATGGAGAGAAATCTAATCATGGAAAGAAAACAAGAATCAACTGGAACATACAATGGGAGAAGACATTTTGAGTCTTCTTTTTAAATTACAGACAACACATCAAATAATGCCTTTTGTAGTTCTTAACTCTATCTGAAAATTATTTAGGTTTTTTGGGGGTTTTTTTTTGGGTTTTTTTTTTTTTTTTTTTTTTTTTTTTTTTTTTTTCTGCAATATGTTTAGAAGGACGTCAGATTCTTACTCCTTGGTAGAGCAGTGACTTAGGAATGTCCTTCCAGTTTCCAGAAGAATGTAGTAACTGAAAACTTATTTCCAGTTCCTCAGCTGGGACTAATCAACATAATATTTCACCTGAACTAGTTTTTCTGTCATCCTAGTATTACTAATGGTTTATTGATAGGCGTATTTATTTTGGGAAATCATCTGAGGGAAACAACTCAAGAAGGGTTGGTAGGAGGATTATTAGTTGGTGACCATGAGATCAGCACTGTTTTGGACACAAAGAAAGGCAAGTTTACAAAGTGAGAGGTCAGAGCCAGCAATAGGGAACTACTCATAATAGTACACCTTGGTAATGGCTACAGTTCCTTTTGCCATCATTCAGTGATTCAATGAAACTACAAGTGTACTAAAGAAAAAAAAAAATCAGAAGAAAAACAGTTGGGATGACCTACTTTTCCTGAGAATGTCAGAAAAGGGGAAGAGAGAGTTAAACCAAAAGTAAATGTTGATCCTAGTAATAGTAGTGTGAAATTGGTCCTGAATGTCTTCAAGTTGGTGGGGAAAAAAAATGCTTTGTATTGCTTGGTCACAAGAAATCTTGAATTGTCTTCTAGTTGAAGCAGTAGGATGAAAGCCAACCTCATTTTAAGACACTTCAGGCACTTTACATCTCATAGCAAACTCCATTCTAGCTTTATTTAAAACATTACCTTCTTTGTTGTTGTATGTTGTTCCCATTATGTATATGCCTCTGCTTATATATGTTCCAGAGGGTTATGCACATATAAATTCTCTTTTTGTAAGGTCTCTTCTCTTTATCCATGACACATCTTACTGTTACATTTATCACTTTTGACTTGGAAAAGCTTCAAACCACAAGTTCTTAAGCTCAGGTTAACTATATTCAAGGTTTTTTAACAAAACTTACTTTACGACTTAATTCCCATATCAAAACAGATCCTTCTGAAATCCCAAACCTTACTGACTGTCCTAGTTTTGTATATTTTCCATTTAATTTAAATTGAATCTACTTTTTAATTAACTCCATGTTAATTACTTAAAGTTACTTTACCAAAAGTACTTCTGGGGGATAGTTGATTAAGAAACATGTCAGCTAAACACATCTAGGAATACAGAGTTCCTTTGGCTATTAGTTGCATTTGTTCTCCAGCATATAGCTTGAGAATTAAAATATCTCAGTGCCATAACTGCTGAGAATAGTGTTTCTCTCCATTAATTTTACAGATAACTCTATCCACAGATGCAGTCCTATCTGATTACCTGTGTGCAGAGGAGAGTTCTGTCATTAATTATCCCAAGTAAATTTCTCCAGCCTTCCAAAAAGTGACCTTGGCACTTTTAATACGTGTCTATTCCTTCTTGGTTTTTTCTTTATATTTTATCATATCCTGTGTTTTTCTGCCATTTTTCCCTTTTTGTCAGCATTTGTGGATAAGCCCAGATATGTATTTCATACCTCTTTTCTTCTCCAGGGAATTTACTAATCTCTTTGTCCCTAAATGTTTCTGTTTCCTATTCTGTGTCACTAGTTCAGTATTCTCTAATTTCTTGTACAGGTTTTTGTTAATTAAGGCTTCTTCAAAAACCATTTAAAAAAAAATTGAAAAATTAGCTGAAAAAATTAAATTCAGCCTACGGTAGAAATTAAATTGTCATGGTACCTCAGTGTCTCACTGACATGCAGAAAATTTTTAGATTGGAAGGTTGTAGTATCCGAGCTTTGCAGATGCAGATACCCAAGTCAGACTGACTAATGTTTATCCAAGGTCAAACTGGAAGCACTTATAGAAGGATAAAAATATTTATTGCAGTTTTCATGCATCTCCTGTCCCTTGCCTTAATCAGAATACTTACCCACCCTCCACCTGCCTGCAAGACGTTGTATAGAAATACTGTGGAACTGACTATTCAAAGAGCAATAGGGAAAGACTCTCAATATGCAATGGCCTGTCAAACTTTGTGACAGTTCACCCTTCACTTTTTCCTGGTAGTTATTGTCACAGCCATCTGTATGCTGATTTGTTTAAAACATAGTTTGTAGAATATGCAACCAAGCATCTGATCCTTAATGTACACATCTAAATTCCTTGAGCTCTTTGAACATTAGAGAAAAGCAACCATTTGTGACTTTTTAATTGGTGTCAGTTGGCTGTATCATTGTTACTACATGACATATGTTACAAGGACTTTTCCTGCTGAAGGTAGGTGCATAGAATGTCGCTTTACATTTTTTGCAAGTAGCCAGTATCTCATCAGCTTTGCATAGCACATCATTAGCAACATCACACAGTGTGACGGTATATTGTGCCCAAATATAAAATGCTGATTCCTTAGCTGAAAATATATTATTTTTAGGTTGGAAAGCAGTTTCTATATCATAATGCAGGTTCCTGAACCAAAATAATCCTGTAGTTTGTCACAAAATTGCAAGCTGACAGATTCCACACAGGAGTCTTTTACATTTATTCACATCACCAACACATTGCAAACTGTTCTCTCATTTGTTTTGACCTAAGGTCCTCTTAATCCTGCATGAGTGCCAGCAGGCTATTTCCAAGAAACTAATATCGAAACAGATTTTTGATTTAAAGATTTCTTTTTCTCACATACCAAATATCCATGCCTCTTTCTAGTTGGTTGAAGAACATAAAAAGTTATGTTGGTTCTTATTTATATTTTAAAATTTCATAAATTTTTAAAAGAGGTACAGCTACAATTCATATTATTTGTACTTTGCTGTGTCCTCAGACAATGAGATTATGTGCTCTCCCACGCCTATTAATTTGAAGAATAAGAATAGATTCTTTGATTTTAAGACTAGGTGAGTCTGTTTATCCTCAGGGAAGACATGATGTGGAATTCTGGATTCACTGAAAGCACTAGCAGTAACTTTTGCAGAGCTGGGGTCTCTCCCATTGTTCTATATGTCAAATTCTGTCTTAAATATGCAGGAGATCCCTGACAATATATCAGGCTTTAAATTTAACTATCATTTTCTACACCACAGCTCATTTTCTGGTAGTGGATAATTTTGAACAAAAATTATGCTTGCAACCACAGGTAAAGTCTTTCTGAAGTACAATAAATATTCACACTGAAAACTCTTCTAACTCAACAGACTGAATAGATTGAAAATCTTATTATAAATAAAATGACAACTGCTACCATTTGTATATAACATAAGAGAGCATGCAGACATACAGACTTAAAATTCCTAGCCATAAAAACCTTATAAGCAACAATCAATGTGTAGGAAACTTAATTATAAGCATATCTATAAATTTACAGGATTATAATTACAGATTCTATATTTTAAAGAAAATAGCATCAAGGCAACATACCTCTCTGCATTTAAAAATTCAGGTGAGACCTATATTAAACAAAAACTTGGGAACAGGGAAATGTTGGGGGATATATTAACTGATTTTCTGTAAAAATTGAAAATATCTTTTTTTTTTTTTTTTTTTTAATCACCAAAAGTTGATATTCACATAGGATTTGTAGGAGCAGGATTGATCCTCATGGTATCTCACAGCTGTAACTAAGATTCTGTAGGGTGGTTTTCTCTGGATATAAATGAATAAACTGACCTTACACTGATCAGAATATCAAAGATCTGATAACATTTCTGAATGATCTGTTAGTTAACCCAAATTTCATTAAACCAAATTCAGAGCATGAATGTGACAATTTGTGACCAAGTACCAGTTTCCTGTTTGGAGACATCAAAAATGCTAAGAGTTTTCCTAAAGAGCAACATCCTTAATTGTTTTTGAGTGTAAAAGTGCTAGTATGAAACACAAAGAAAGATGTCTGAAAATGACAAGAGATGACTTTCAAAATGACCTTGCAAACAGCATTGCAAGACCCTCTGCCCCATTGGAAAGTTGAAAAACAAAGGACAATATTTCTATGAATCTCTTTTTCTGAGGCCAAAACTCATTCTGAAAGTGCAGTCAGAAAACCTGGAAAAGTTCAGTACAATTTATGGAGAAGCCAAAGCTGCAAAACACTAGGCTTGGAATGCTTGAAACTGTGCTGAAATTGAATACACAGGATGTCTTCTTCAAGGTGATACACTCTGGGGGAAGGTTTCACACACAAAAAAAAGTAATATTAAAAAATATTTTTCTGATGCTTAGAGGTAGCTTAAAAAAAAAAAAAAAAAAAAAAAAAAAGGATCATCCTGACCTACAAATAAAGAAAAAAAACATTAAAAACCCAAACAAATAAAAAAAAACAAACAAAAGCACCCAAGCCCACAAAACAAAACAAAAGAACACAAAAACAAAACCAACCAAACAAAAGAACAAAAAACTGATGAACAAACAAAAAGCCCCACAGCAAGGAAAAGTCCTGTAATACTTGATTTCCTTTGATATTTGTGTTTCCTCAGACTTGGTTTCTTGTCAAGTTTCTCGCTGCCCAGTTTACTACTGCTGAGGTGATTATCCCAGGACAGTCCCTTGTAGATAACTGCCTAAGTTATAACTTAGAAGTAAGTTATACTTAATTCACCTGGACTGGGGAAGTAACAATCTTGACAAGTGACACTGGGGTCTGGAGGGGTTTGGGCCCCCATCTGCTTGAGCAAAGCATGTAATGAGGAGTCTGACACATGCTGAAAATCTCTTTAAAAGCTGAATTCAAGATCACACTTTTCAGTAAAAGTATATCTCTAAAGATGGCATTTTTGCTTTCCTTGCCACATCTATGGTAGGATCATTCTCCCTCCTCTCAAGTCTTTATCCACAGCCTCTCCTGCTCTGCTCACTTGTTGTAGCTTGTTGTAAGGAAGAGCTGTAGGTCAGCTCTTCCTTAGCCTGTCAAAAACCATTATATGGCCAGACAATGATGTAAGATAGATCACAACCTATATACCACTTTGGGTTGTGATGCTTGTGCAGCATCCATGGAGAACATTTAGAATTAAATGAGCACTTCTAGCCCATGGACACTGACAGAACAGACAATCAAAATGAGTCACAGGGCATTCATATTTTGCCTGTGTTACTAGAATCTCTTGCAGAGGTTGCAAGTGTGGTATGTGAATCAAAGACTCATCTATGTTGGAGAAGACCTCCAAGATCACTGTTAACCTAAAACTGCCAAGTCCACCACTAAACCATGTCCCAAAGTGCCATATCTACAAGTCTATTAAATACCTCCAGAGATGGTGACTAACTCCTTCAGTGGGCAGCTTGTTCCAATGTTTGACAACTCTTCCAGTGAACAAATTTTTCCTAATATCCCATCTAAACATCCCCTGGCACAACTTAAGGTCTCTTCGTCTCATGCTATCACTTTTTTTGTGGTAGATGAGACTGACGACCATCTCACCACCAGCCAGAAGGCACATCTCTGCAGCAGGAGTCTGTGAGGAATGAGAATGCTAAAGTGAGACCATGAGTAAGATCCATCCGGAGGAATGTTCCCTGCCTATGTCTCTTCTGTCATTACCACTGCACCCTAAGAACAACTGACCTGTCAGTCTCACCTCTGTGCCTGGGAAGGTCATGGGACAGATCCTCCTAGAAGTTGTGCTAAGGCACAGGGAGGACAGGGAGGTGATTTGGGACAGCCAGCGAGGCTTCACCAAGGGCAAGTCCTGCCTGACCAAGTTAGTGGCCTTCTATGAAAAGGTGACTATATCAGTGAGCAAGTGATACAGATTCCATTTATCTGGGTTTCTATGAACTCTGACACAGTTGCCCACCACAATACCCCTGGTATCAATGCAGGTTGTTGGATGAACAGATTGAGAATAGCTCTGCTAAGAAGGACTTGGGGGTGCTGGTGGATGAGAGGCTGGATATGACCCCACAATGTGCACTCAGAGCTCAGAAAGCCACATGAATCCTGACTGCATCAAAAGCAGCATGGCCAGCAGGGTGAGGGAGGGGACCCTGTCCTTCTGCTCAGCTCTGGTAAGGCTCCACCTGCAGTGCTGCATCCAACTCTGGGACATGCTGTGTAGGAAGGACACGGACTTGGAGAGAGTCCAAAGGAGGGGCACCAAGTCAATTAGAGAGATAAAGCACATTTCCTTTGAGGAAGGTTATGAGAATTGGGATTGTTCAGCCTGGAAGCAAGAAGACTTTGAAATGACCTAATTGCAGCCTTGCAGTATCTGAAGGGAGACTGCAAAGAAAGATGGAGAGGACTTTTTATCAGGGCATGCAGTGACATGACAAGGGGTAATGGTTTCAAACTGACACTAGGTTTAGGCTAGATGGTTGAAGGAAGTTCTTGGTCTTTTCCAACCTAAATGATTTTATGCTTCCTTGTTCTCCAACTCTTTCCTTGAAGTGGCAATGTCTGCATAAAGCCCAGTGGCTGTGCACTGTTCTTCTGAACGTCAGGGTGTGTAGCCACCAAATGTGGTTCAAGCAATGGGCATACTTTATTTCTCCAGAACTGCACGCTGCCATCACAAAGGCTTCACAGGTAGTTTTCTTCTCTGCTTCTGAGTTGTTTAGCTTTACAACTCGAAAGAGTGTGACTCTCAATTTTTTCCTAATTCCATCTCTCTTAATTTCAGCTGAGGTCACACTGTCGTTCCCAATTATTGTGGTAGCTGCAGACTGACTAAACAGACTGATGTATGTGAAGATAAGGCAATAACAATGAAAATAATTCACTAGAAAATTTGAGTTTGTTGCTCTGATGTGCTGGGACTCTTGGTATTAATTATGTTTTTTATTCTTTTGGTGTTCCCATGAGGAAAATTGGAAAAGCCTAGAGATATAAAGAGCAATCCTGTAATGGTTATCCAACATTTAAAAGGTATGAGAGAGCTGTTTGATTTTTTTTTCTTTTTGTCCTTGATGGATCATTTTCACTTTAATGACCTTTCCTTCACTTTTCACTTTCTTTCACTTTTCTGAGTCCCTGTTCCAAATAACCTTGCTGCAGCAAAGCAAACATCTCTAAATGCCATCACAGAACACCTGAGAATTAAAAAACAGTTAAGACATTGGTCCAGCCCACAAGATGTAGTTACACAGTGCTTCCCTTTCACATGACTGTTACACCTCTGTAATTGTACCTCTGAAGAGTCAAGCCTCACCCAAGGCTTTACTGCTGAGCTCTGCCCCAGCTTGTCTGGAGCACATTAGTGGCAGAACTTGGCTGTCATCTGTCAGAACCACTGTCCTCTGAACTCCCTTAATGCATACAGATTGAAGTGGGAAATTCCTCTACCAGAGTAATTTTTTTGCCTTCCCTCTTGATTTCATTATGAATTTCAGCTCCGTTTCACACTGCACCTACATTTAGTAAAGAAAATCCCTGTCCTTGCTAGAACTTGCTTAAACTTACTGTCCTAAAACTGTAGAGTGTGTGCTTCTGCTATCTGTCTGGAAGCTCTACAATGCTTGACCCACCTAATGCTGTTAAATAGTCCCTCCTAGTCTGTTTACAGTTTTCTTGCCAATCTGGGATCAGAAGTTTGACCTTTTGCCCCACATCATATGTGTAAGCCTTAACTCGTCAATCATACCAGATTTTCTGCTTTTGACATGTTTCAGCAAGGTTATAATGGTGTGCTAAGGCCATAAACCCCCTTACACTCCTGTGTAAGTCCAGCACATATGGTACTACTGACTCCTCTGATGATTCCAGCATGATTTTCTGTTTGTCCCTCACAAGATCAAGGAGCTCTCTCACCCTTCTGCAAACAGGAGCATGTAAGGCATAAACCCCTTGGTCTCTTTTGAGACCCCTTGACATGCAAGCAGAGATTTCTATAGTTGTTTATTTTCTTATCCCTACTTTTGGCTAAATCTCAACATGACTTTGACTGTCCAAGTAGGCCCTCACAAACTGCTCCCAATTCTCTTGCCTTCACACTGCTGGTAATGATACAGGAAAATCTAGAAACTTCAGTCCCAAAATCACTTTCAGAGTACTTTGAGGGTACTTCAAATACACTTGAGTTTTGTTTGTTGAATTCTATTCTCTAACCCATGTCAAAGGACCATCCCAACAGATGACTGTGTAATTCAGATTGTACTCAAGACGGTATAAAATATTTTGTTTTTAATACAGAAGAAATGATTCAACAAAACAGCACCTAATATTATCTATAACCAAAAACAGATTAAATAGGAAGCGGAAGAGCGTACAAGTTGGTAAAGAGACCTATTAAATCTTGACTTGATAACTTGTTTTTCCCTTAACATTGGAAAGTACCAGATGAGGCATTTTGATACACTGTGATATGTAATTATTAAACTTTACTCATGAGAAGCTTCTTTACAGCACCTTTTGTAGTATTTCTTGAAGCAATAATTTCTCAGTTTTTTATATTTTTTTTATATTTCTTTAATTTGATCTCAAATGAAGAATAAGCCTAGTTCATAGCCTTTAAAGACTATTTTTAGGTCAAAAATTAGTTGAAAGTTATAGTAAGGTAATGGAAAATATTAAGGAAGAAGAATTGTCTCAAAAAGGCCACATAACCTTGGATATTGGAGTTATTTCTTTTTTGTCAATTTTGGTCATCTTCCACACTTTCAGAGGAAGTATTTCAAAACATATAGTACATATTGTACTAATATCTTGGAGAAAATAAGTATTGGAAAGATCCCATAAAATAAGAATATTTCTCTCATATATCATATGTACTTTTCACACTTCTGTACAAAGGTGACATCCTACTCATTTTGTCTTGTATGAACTTGTGAGAGTCCCAATTCTATATAACAGGTATATTTAACTTTTATATGTGTTTTTTTTTTCCTATAAAATGCATTTGGTTTATATTAAGAGTCATTTAAATCATTGTTTTGTAGAGGTGTGTGTGAATACTCTGGCTTTACTTTTAATCTTCTAATTATGTAACTTAATTGCACATCTGAAAGTTTTGTCATGCAATAATTGAAAGACATTTTTAATCTGAAGAAAAAAGGGAGATCTTATTCAGTGTGAAATCAGATTAACGTGATAACATTTAGATTAATGAATTTTTGGTTAATTTTAGAAGATTTACTTCCAAAGTAATTTACCGTTTCTGTGTTTGTTGATATTGCTTTTTAATGTGACAACTGCGACAAGAATTTCCACAACAGATGGATTAATGTCATTTTTGTAAAAATTACTTCAAGTAGACAGGTGTTTCCTGTATATGTTTGACACAAAATTAAACATTGCTCCAGATGTTCTCTTTGTAGCAAAGCCAGTTAATTTTATTAGTGCATTTAATCACAGCTCAACAGTATAATAGAAATGCAGTCTATGTGAAGTAGATATTTAACAGAACTTCCTAATGTGGAAGAATCTATAGAGGAGTGAGGTGCATGGTTTTGTAGGTGCATCGCATAAATGCACTGATGTGACATGCTGCTTTTTCTGAATTTAGACCTGAAGTCATCTCATTTGCTTACCTAAAAGAATTTTGATACAAGATTGGTGGTTTTGACTGGAGGATATTGATAGCTTTCACTTTTTCTGATATATCTCCCTAACCTCAGCTTCAGTTTAAAAACAATGTATTATGAATTATAAGAGACTCCATATTTTTGGTTGTGGGGAGTCCTGCATTGTTTTAATGCTTGGTACCCTTTTGTTCATCTAGAGCTGCATACATGCACAGGTAATTGCCCTGCTTGTAATGCATGAACTAAGATCTTCTATGCCAGACTTAAATATCATTACATGCCTAGCTATTCTTCCATTAAGATTAGCTATAGATTTCCCATTAATTATTACATCAGATTTATTCATCATTAATAAATTAGATCTCTGTGTTCTGTCAGGGACTTCTTGGGACTCGTGAAATAGGTAAAGAAAAAGCTTTAATGTAGCCCTGGTGATTCCAGGGTAAATGTAAAAATACTCATTTTTTTTACTTTGAAATACTACTTTATGTATACGGACTAATAGCAACTTAAACCCCTGTGATGATTGATGTTTTTTGTTGGCCCGTCACCTCATTGTATAGAAGTTTGTTTTAATGAGTTTCTCTAATGAATATTTTATACTGATACTTGGATGAATGGCATATGGTAAATGCAAGGTAAATTACAGCTCTTTAAATAAATATTTTTCATAAATTATTTATTTTGTGATGCCTGTATTGGTTAGATGTCATGTCAGATGAAGACTGGAAATTATTTACTCTAATACTTATTTGAGAGTTGAAAAAGTAAAAGACTTTTAATTATTAACAAGCTTCCAATATACTCATGTAATTTATGGGAAACTACCATAAATTGTGTAAGATTACAATTTTGTGGGGACAGTTTTATATGTATCATGCAAAATAGAATAATCTCTTGAGTCTGTACAAAAATTTGTATTTATTCATACAAAAAATATTGTGCTATTCCTGCTAAAACCTATTTTGATGAATTCTGGCTTCTGAAAGATTATGAGTTCTTGTCAATTGTCATTATTTGCATTATTTGTCCTTGGTTATTTTAATGGTGTCAGAAATTAAAGTTAAAATATAGCAAGGACATACATAGCAGATTGAGTATCTTTGTTTAGTATTGGAGTCCACAACTTTTACTAATGAAGCTGCAGACCATAGATATTTCTATGTATAGTAATGACACAGTTCTAGATCCCCACTGAATTATTCCCACTTTTGTTATTCACAATGAAATTAAAGAAAGCTGAAGGAATTTTAGCATCTTTCAGAACTGAACCATTTTTTCTTTCAGATATGCCAATGCCTGCCATATAAAGATAAACCACAAAGGTGCAAGGCAGCTGCTGGAACCCTTAACATGGAACTGCAACAGTGTCTAGATACTGTAATCTTTAAATGTGCCATGTTAGAGATGCATATAAGTTGATTGTGGTTGCCTGAAGATAGCTGGATTTTAACTTTAGACATAACCTACTATGCATACTCCAACTTACTAGGAGCTAATTTCATGACTAATATATTCCATATGCTTTTTAGAATAAACAAATCAAAAACTGCAGCTAAATCACATCTGTTTTCAAGAGATTTTTATATACCTGCAATCTAAATTCCTAATTCATGGCATAATTCTGTTGTGGAGCTTTTTCTCATATGTATACATCAGGTGTCTTCTTTGCACACTGTTCAGAATGGTGGCTAAACACATGAACTAGTCTTTAGGAAATAAAATATTTTCAAAGCACTAAAAATCACTGTCTTTTTTCAGAAGCCTCTGGTGAATAGTCTATAAAAAAGATACATAGTGGATATTGATTGTACAAACTAAGTGAAAGTGTTAAGGATTCAATGATCTTAAAAGTCTGCTCCAGCCTGTGCAATCCTATGATTCTGTGTCAAGTGGTAGGTCTCTCATTGAGAGGAATGGCATGTGTTAAGTCTTATTCCAATGACCAGTTCAAAACTGAACTGGGTTTATCATGCCTTGCAATTTTCTTCAAGGAAAACTGGTGTTGATTTCTTAGGTAGATTTCTGTTGCAACTAGTATTTTGAGTTGACTCAAGTAAATTCCTCAATAACTACATTTAATGCAGTGGAACATTTCTGTTACATTTGGTTTCCTCACATTAGGGCCATACTGGATTATAAATCATGTAGAAAATAAGGGGGAAAACCCTAATTTTAGGCATATTTTAAAAGTATTTGTCTTCATTTTCTTCTAGTGTTTTGCCTATGGTCCCGTGTATTT